>NW_024088025.1:0-81547 GCF_009730915.1 Dioscorea cayenensis subsp. rotundata
TTGCAATACAGGTGAATATTGCGAGGTTCTCTAAGCAAAATCGAGGGATAAAAGTTTTCTCAAAATATTTCCATGCCTCAGCATCGGATGGATGACATTACCCCATCATTTCTTTTGTGTATAGCATGCCAAGTCATATGTGTCATTGCAGCATCTAGTGCAAGCCGTATAGCCTTTGTAATCTTTCACGAGTTAGTGGGCAAGTATCTTGAGCTATCGCTCAGCGGCACTCTTTACTCGCGAAAGTGATTATCATGTACCCCACATTGACTCTTTAATTGTTTATAACTTGGCTCATTACAGAAGTTGCAAAAAACTTCCATGGCGTCATTCTTCCGATGACAACATGCACGACCATGCAAGTCATCAAGCTTTAACCCACAAAGTAAACTACCCAATTCCACTCATAGCTTTTCTATGATAACGATCGACTGGCATTGTATTAGTTTGACGTGAAGAACCTCCCATCATAATATAGTGGTGACCATGGTATTGAAAGTAGCCTCAAACATATTAGCATCAGATTTGATAGATAACATCCTAGCAATGAAAGACAACTTAGAGTGACTCACAGCCTATCTTTATATGAGGCTTGCTCCAAAGCTGACTTTTAATACATCATCGGTTTAGACAATTGGCTTATTTCATCATTTTATAAATAGCTTAAACTCAGCTCTCAGCTTAATGGTGGCTGTGCACTTGGACTAGCTTTGTCATAACAATGAGATTCAGCTCCATTGGCAGGAACATGCGAGTCTAAGACAGACAATCATATACTCATCCTTTGATCCTGCAAGTGATCGCCTCACCTTTGGTGCTATATATGATTTGAAGTCCCGAACATCAAAACCACTTTTAGGCTCTTTCACTAATTGAATAATTACTTCACAGGAGTAGGTACAATCCAATAGCACTCTCTAACGAGAGCAGCAAATGCAAAATGAGCATCATTTGGATGTAGGAACCACCTATTTTTGCACTTGAAATGCAGAGACACCTAATATTTTCCCTCATATATATGAGCTCATCTTGATTAATTGCAAACTGAATAGGTCTCGTCAACGATAATGGAATTCATTGGTCAATTCTCTATCCTTCCTAGTAAGATACGATTATACATCCAACGCTTTGCCATCAACGTTCTGTGGTTCCTCAGTACCATGTATCCTTATTTTTATTAAACATTGGAAAATATTGCGACACATAAACTCAATAGTCCACTGACACACACAGAACTATTCATGTCTCGATAAATTTAACAAGAAAGGTATGGTTGAAAGATCAATAACAGCATTCTAAACAAGAATTAAGTACTAACCAGTAGATTTTCGAAAGTTTATGTATGCCCGGGCGGATAAAAAAAGGTGAACGACTTTTGTGGAGAATAGGCTACTAAAAGAACTCCTTGAAATTTCAAAAGCACTGGCAATTAAATGAAGACATAACACAACTTGATAATGTCTAATAGATGGAGTGGAAAACAACTTACAAACTTACTATGACACTTCAAGTAAGAAAAACGATACAAAGAAATTCCATTAGAAATTGTGTCATATGTTTAGCATAGGAAACAACAATCACAAACTTTTGTTGGTGAAAACAAACTCCACCGGGTAGAAGTAATCAAAAGCCAGTCTCACCATTGAAAATGCGCTCGTATTGAGTCTACGACAGTTCTCTCTCCCTCTCGGCATGCATGAGCTCTTTTAATGTTGAGCGAAAACATAACTACATGCATCACCGGTCGCCGCCAACTTGACCTCTTTTGGAGGAGACACTTTTGTTAATATTTTTAAATATAAATACATCACCAAATCACACGAGCATTAGGCCAGCACACAACACTAGAAATCTAATGAATTTTATGTAAAAGTTTTAAATCCACATATTGCATTTCATGGATGCTTTCCTAGTTATATATATATATATATATATATATATATAATATTATAACCTAATTTTTAAAATTTGTTTAGGAGTGTTTCAGTACAACGATTTTATGGTATGAATAAAGGTAAATTAGAGAATGTATACATAAATTCAACAAATTTTGTATTTATTAATCAGTCACGATGATTTTATTTTCTAATGCATTTTTTCACTATTTATGTAGTGACTTACTTACTTATCTAAGCTTATTTTTCAATTCCTGAAAGTCATTTAAATATATAAACCAAACAAACAAACACACAGAATAAAAATAAAATATACATAAAAGAAAGCCCGGATCTTTCCTTTTCAACCCAATGAGACGTTAAAAGCGTTTGAATCACTTTTAAAACAAAAAGTAAAAATGTTCTAAAAATAAGAAAATTAACAATACTATCTAGCAATGAAGAAGTTAACTAATCTGAGTAATCTATCCTCCCTCTACATCTACACAGAATTTTAGAGAAGAATAAGAAAACTTGGTGACAAATGATCATGGCAATAAAAGAAATGTGATAGTTATGCAATATGGAAGAGCAGACTAAAATGCTTAGTAAGTATCACCTCATAAGAACTATGGAAATCGTTTTGTTTGCACCAATTCTCTAAAAATAATCCTTTGTAACTCGAGGAATTTGAAGAACAACCTCCCCTAGGAAAAAGTGGAATCTGCTTTTATAAAGTTGTCCTCCAAGTTGCAAAATCTTTTCCTTGACTTTATGTACTTTCTCAAAAGAAAAGAGTCAAGATGATTAAAAAGTTCAAAACTAATGATGAAAATCACCTGCATAAGGCTAAAACATGCGGTTATTAGATAGCTTTCGGGCACATTAAACCAAAGTAGGCGAACGGAGATAAAAGCATACCTTATCAAATTCCGGGCAAAAACCTTTTAATGGTTCTTCAATATTCTCAAGAGGAGTTGCAACAACGCATAAAGGATTTTATTTTGGGGGCTGATGGAAGATAGGTCAACAAAAACTAATTCATCAATACGGACAAAAGCAAAGAAAGAGGTAAGCAAAACCCACTAAGAAACAAGAGAATCAAATTTCTTTAGTTTGTGATGAGAAATAAATATTTGGGTAGCATAAACCATATATATTACACAAGATGGATCAAAAGATGAGAAAACTAGAACTTTAAATGTGACAACACTAATTCTGTGAGAGAGAGAGAGAGAGAGAGAGAGCAAATGCCATATAATAAATGTCTCAAACTAGGCCATAGAACATAAATAGAAAACACCAAACAATTGAATTAAGGTATACCAAAATTTATGTCATAAGAATCACCTCGTATGGAACATCATTCAAAAGTCAAATTTAACTCACAGCTTATCGCTCATATAGCATTTGAAGTACATATGACTGACAAATAATATCTCAATATTTTGAAGAATAATTTGTGAAAAACAATCCACTCACTCTGATTCTTTCAATCGACCTCCTTATATATATTGTACAAAAGCACCAACTAAAGATACCATGAAAATAGGAGGCCCTGAGTTAGCCATCCATGAGTAAGGAATATATGCTCGAAATAATTGTATTAGAAAAATTACAAAATTTCAATAAAAGTCATTCACATAGTTGTTATGTGAACCACAAATTGTTATTCTTTGCTTACTTCCACCCATAGATTCCTCGACAGGAGGCCGGGCCACTATGCAGATCACTCTCTCTCGTATAACCCCAATTTTCTCACAAAAGGTGTGCAATCTTGTCGAAAAGCCACAGACCTAAAATAGAGTCTTTATTTGAGAATTAATTATTAAATCTCTACAAAGCATTTGTCATTTAAGAATACTAAAGCTAGTAATGAGCAGGCATAACTCTCAATCATTTGCAGCTTATCTCTGTTATTATCATTTGAGATTTTACTGCTCTAAACGCCACAATCCGGAGACAGTTTCAACTATTCTCTCAAATAGTATGTTGATGACTCCCTTTGAACACCATCATCCCTGGATCTACTCCATCAACCTCAACACTACATCAGTCCTTCCACCTAAGCTCATCCTCGAGATAATCTCTCCTTTGTTTCCATATACCTACACAAATGAATATACTCTGTCACAGCAAAATGGGCATCTACGAGGCAAGGTCCAACTTAGATTCCATCCTAGATTCCTCGATCTCTTTTAATTGGATTTGACATTTCAACTTTCGAAGCAGAAAGCCATTTCACAATGTATATATATATATATATATATTTCGAGCTTTAGTGTGTCCTCTAAGTCTCATCGATTACAATAGTTCTCTTAACTTTATGTATCAGTCTATTTTGTATATATATAAAATATACCAAGGAAGAAATAAAGCCAAAACTACAAAATAAGTAATGATTATAAAGTACTGCGTGCAGTTTGGTAATTTATATGACACACTGCCAACTTTATGTTCCTACAACATCTTTAGGCCAGATTGGCTTAGCTTGAGGTAGTGTTACTTATCATGTGTTCCCTTTTATTTATAAGGAATTTCCTACACATAATAAAGCAGCCGCCAAACCAAATTCAAGCTAATGAAAAATGATGTCTACCAATTTAAAAACCGATGAACTAATAAAAGAGAAAAGTCACCCTAATGAGTTCTTGCTCATCCGGCTCAAAGCTAAATTGCAGTGCACTATACTGCAGCTCAAATTCCTGATCTAAATAAAATAAATAATATATTAAATATAAATAATAATAATAATAATGACAATAATAAATAATTCCCATTTTTCTTTGTTTTGAGTTCTGCACCAGCATAGCATATGTTACAAATAGTGTTCCCTTTTCTTCGCTAACCATCTACCTCAGATACATCCTCCTCGCGTGGAGCAAACTATACGCGACCACAAATAACTACAACATCTAGAACTTCAAAAACCAAAACTTTCCAATAAAACATATAAAACATAATTGAAATAAGCATAAAGATCAAAACCAAACAAAACAAGTCCATTTCATCCAAGCCCCCACTCAGAGTTCGATCATGAAAGCACAAATAATAATTTTATTGGGTCTCAAGCTCCAATCTATGGCAGCCTAATCTGATCATGTTGGATTCAAACAAAACACAACCAATTATTAAAACTCATAAAATCACTAAGGAGATCGAAATACCATCAAACAACATCATTTGTTAGATTACCTGTAGAGAACGTGCAATTTCTCCCACTTCTCTTGAACCAATTTATATTTAGAATTCTATGAAGAAACTAAGTAGAGATATGACAACTCGACAAACCAAAGCCAAAACTTACGAATACCTCAGTGACTAATGAGGAAGTGATTTGGATCCTAAAAGGGCTCAACCGTAAAAGGCCACTCAAGATGCAAGCAAAGATCAAATCCTTTCCAGAAGGTGTTGCCTAGAAATCCAGAATTCCATAGCCAACCATAATTGATCATGGAAACCAAAACCAAATGAAGCCAGTGCCTCTCTCGTCTTGCTCGCCAAATGGAGAGGGATTCTGAGGCTCAGAGAGAGAGCTGATAGCTAGATCCAAAAATGGAAGGAGACAATAGCCAACTGGGTGAGGGTCGAGCTGAGGGTGGGGATTAGGGTTGGTGAGCAGAGAGTCAGGGGCCGGGTCGGAGCTCGAGGAGCAGTCCATGGTAAAAGGTTGATGGTGAAGAAATGCAGAGAGATTGGGTTAGGGTTTCAGGGTGAGGAGAGAAGAAGAAGAAGAAGAAGAAGAAGAGAAGAAAAAGTGTAAGGATAGAAAAGAGAGATGTTGATAATAATGGCACTTGGTTCACTAAGGGAGTCACCTATTCCTTGTTTTGTTTAACTTATAATAATTTGAGATTAAAGAGATAACAAGGGTTTAGCGGAAGGATTAAAGAGGGTTTAGAGCTTGCTTTGGTGTGAACTGTAAATTATTATATTTATATTTTTGTAATCAGATTTAAGTACTCGAATAATATATTAATATATTTATATTTTTAGTACAGATTTATGCATCGTTTTTAATATATTAATATATTTATACTGCTAATCGATTTGATACTGAAAGATTAATCAATTTTACTATATTAATATTTTTGGTAATCAGACTGTGTCACGATATAATAATTTTATGTTTATATTTTTGGACTGATTTTGGTACGGTGTTAATATATTATTAAATTTATATTATGGCACAGCATTTGGCACAGATTAATATATTATTATATTTATATTTTTGATGAGTATTTAACACGGAAGTAATAATGTTATCTTTTATATTTTTGGCATAGTATTTGATAAAGTACATAATATAGTATTATATTTGTATTTATCACATTTTAAGCATAATATTAATATATTATTAAATCTGAATCTTTTGGCATGGATTTTGACATGGTAATAATATAATTATGTATATATATATTTGGAATCTGATTTTGCACTATAATGTAAAATTATTAAATTTATATATTTGTTATGGAATTAAAAATATTTAAAAAAAATCATATATTTGACACGGTTTGTTAGTTATGTATCAAATGTTATAACAAATTTGTCACAATTTTGTTTCCGTGCCAATTTTACTGTGCCAATTTGAAATTTTTCTTGTGGTGTTCGAGAAATCCGAGAGTTTAACCCTATAACATAAACTTTGGTGCTAGAAAAATGGTTTCTGAGTGAAAGCACTGATTTCTGTGGTTACCATGTCATGGTTCTAACTTCAAAATGGGGAATAGAAGGTATCAAAATTTAGATGGTTTGCTTCATATCTTTCAGAAAAGAGAATTAAAATATAGAGCACCAAAACATCAAGGAACGACTAGCATTTTTAGTTGAACCTATTTTAGTTGATTTCATATTATCCTAGTTACTTTAATCATTATCAATATCTTATTAGCTTGATATTTAGTCAAAATTTAATTTATCTAGGTGTAATGTCTCCGCTATATATATATATCTACGTTGAAAGTCGATTGGGAGTTTTGGGGAACAATAGAATTTAGTTTTTACGCATATTCACGAGGTTTTTAGGTATATAATTTTAGTAATTGTTCTTAGGGTTCTTCATCGCGATTTGGTTATTTTTCACTACATAATTAGACCTATCATTCTAATTTATGGCAGCTTGACAACCTAGCAGGTTGCTCTTGATGCTTTACGCAATTGATTACTTTAGGCACTCTCCTCATTAAACAAGACCACTCCCAAGCATTATCTCATTTATATCATTTTAGTTGGCAGTTCTAGTCAAAATCACATCATCTTTTTTAATGACAATCCTCATCTTATGAGTTGGGGTCTTGTTACGCTCATCTTATCTTAGTCATGATGTCTATATATATATCTTGTCGTCCCCTAAGAGTTTACATAATACAAATTAAATTCTCACTATGATAGGAACTATTATTATCTTTCCATGTAAAATTCTCACTATGATAGGAACTATCATTAACTTTCCATGATCATTGTTGTTTGGATTTATGTTAGTATATGTTATGAAATAAATGACAAATAGGTTAGTATATGTTAATGCTATCTTTTATTTATGTCTTCCTACACTTGGAAATGCAAGCTAAGAAGCAACGTAGAGAGTTAGGATATTCTGAAATTTTTCAGCCTACACATAAGCCCAAGGGTGGAGAGGGTGAATTTGTGGACAACATGTTAATGTAGGTGAATTTGAGTCATTTCTTGTGTTTTTTAAATTATAATCATTTAATTTTTGATTCACAAGAGTCATAGAAATGTTTGTTCTATATATATTTTCTTTGTTAAAATGTTAATTTTTAGTTACCATTGTTTTAGTGTATTAGTTGCTATTTGCATAAAGCCATCAAAGCTAATGAGTTTTTCCTTTTATCATTCATTTTTATTATATGAGTTATAAATGAAAAATATTTGCTCTTAAATGTGTTAGAGGAAAGTATAAAGCTGCATTGATCGACAAATATGGCAATGATATCTCTTCCCATCCAACTTTCGATAGTTAGTCAAGGTATGATACAATTGGGGGATTGAAGACTACTCGCGACAAGTGTTTATGGTTTTTGAAAGTAAGGTAGACTCAAGATAGTTGTTTAGTGTGGAATCAACATGTCCTTCCACATCCGATTCAAAGGTGTGGACTTTCCACCTATCAACCTTTCACAATAAATAAATCTATGTTGTAAACGCAGCTTCTGTTGAAAGTTGAGAATTTAGAAAAGTACGCTTTTTGATATTCAACAAGGTTAGCGTGGGCTATAAAGTAAATTAGATAAAATCTTGGAGTTAGTGGAACGTAGTCATCCAACATTATTTTCTCAAGCAAACTAATCAGGATTTAAATAAAGGGATGCCACTACAGAAATGGAAGAGAAGATGCATAAGGAGATTGAGATAGCCATTAGAATGGTGTTGTTACCATTTGTTTTTGTTGGAGTACCTTTAAACCTATTTTAATTTTTGGTCGATTTCTTGCAACTTTAGAACTTCTAATACTTTTACATATGTTTTTGGTTTACATGATGAATTTAAGTTATTTTGGTTGTGATCAACAAGTGATTGTATTATCGTTTGTTTGACTATTAAAAGCATATGTGACACACCAATTTGCGTGTGTGTTCTGCAAGTGCATGAATGTCAAACTAATAAAGTACCCAATGAGTCATGTAGTCAAATCCACAGAGAATGGAAATATTAGTAGTAACCACTTCTCAGTTATCTAGTCGGAATCAATATTTTGGTGAAGTGAACTCAATCACAAGAATATGAATATTGCAAGAAAGCAATAAAAAGTAAAGATAAGGGGAGTCTCAATCAATAAAGATGAGGTACTCGGGCAATACTTCCCCTAGGATCTAACATGAAGTGCAAGACTTACTATATGTTTCTAAACAGAGTTAAATGAGTCGAGGTAATCCAAGAATAATCGGTCCTTCCATCCAGGCCAATGATACTAGTCCCTTACGAGGTTCCGGTGGAGAAATTGCTCAATCTCATACCTCACACCACATATGACCACAATGGACTCTAGGGATTCCTAAAAGTATAACCGATTCCTAAAGATAGATCTAACCCTACTTCTAGGTGAAAGATTCTAACCCCTACAATGTCCCGGTGGAAAAATCTCTCAATCTCATGTCTCGCACCAAATATGGTTGTATAAAGCCTAGGTAATATAGAGATAGGAAACACTCATCAGAGGAAAAAGGGGACACTCCACTATCTCATGACTCACCCTTTCAACCCTCTTTAATCTTGGAGTTCTAACCCTAATGAAGACCTCTCTCTCTCACCAAGGCAACATATCATGCAATACAAATCAACCACAAGGATTAATATGACATGCAAGCAATGAGAAAACAAGATTGAAACTCAATTAAACTCGGATTTAATAGAAAACACAAAATTAAATCAATACAAAGGTAAGATCCTAGGGTTCACATGTCCAAATACCTACTAGGGTTTAGCTCTCTATGGGGCAAATTACAAAGCAAATAATAATGCAATGAAAATCAGTGAAAACCTTGGAATAAAAGCCCTTTGAATTTGTGATGATGGCCTTGATGGGATGGTCAACGTCTTGAAAGATCCCTCTCCAAAGCTAGGTTGCTGAAGGCTCCATTGATGCTATGATGAAGAAAAGATTTATCAAAAGTCGCTAAAGAAAGCACCCTCCCCCACACACACACACACACACACACAAAAATTTGCCAAAGACCTTCTATCAAAACCTTAGCCGCTTTGTCTTTCAAACGCTAGTAAAAAGTGTCAAACAATAGGGTAAAAGGCCTATTTATAGTCAAAAACCGCTGGCGTACATACGTGCCTCCACGTGACCGTGTGAATCTTAACGCACTCGCGTGGGTACGCAGAATTTCCACGCGACCTCGTGGAAATTTCACGTGGTCGCGTGAACAATATTTTGCTACAGTACTCTCCATGAACATGGCTCACACACTCTTCTCTTCAAGCCACATGGTAGGGCACACATCCATGTGGTAGGTTATGAGGCTTCTCATCGTCAAATCATCATTGGGAAGCTCTTGCATTGTTCACACAAATTGGGATATGGGAATGTGACTGCCTTTGTGCCCTTCCAACTCACAATTTAGCTTGAATTCTCTTGGAAGTTGGCACACGCCCCCATGTACATGAGCTCCTCTTGTGTCTTGATCTTTATGTTGTACAAAAACTCCCAAAATTTGCCTTCATAACCTATTTTTGCTTTTTTTTTCTTCCTTCAAGGCATTCACAACCTATTTGCACAAAGGAACACCAAATACCTTTTATGAGATATAAACTAAGGTAAAAATGATCCTCAATGCATGTAAAACATATAGAAAAATATGTCTACTCAAGTACTTATAAATATGGTATTATAATCATATTATGCACAAGACAGGTATAATGTGTAAAATCGTGTATTTTATCATTTCCTTATTTGTTCATTCAATGTCGTGGTTGAATTCATTTTGTTTTAAGTTTGGTTCCTCTTGTCGAGAGTTTTGGGGTGACTTCTGGGAGTTTAAGTGGTGTGTGGGCTGTACATAGGCCGCACAGCCCCGCCCGGGGGCTATGTGGCCTCCTGTGCGGCCACACACACCCCAGGCAGTGGTGTGTGCAACTTGGTGTGTGAGACACACACCAGGCCGCACATCCCAGGCTAGGAGGTTTGCGGCCATTGTGCAAGTTGCACATCAAGCCGCGCACGCACAAAAAATTGGTTTTTAAACATGTTTTTTTCCTTAGTTTCTTCTCCCAAGGCGCCCTCATCCTCTCTTTCTCTCTTCCTCTACTTTTCTTTGGAGTTTAAGGACTGGTTTTGGAGGATTTTTTGGGTTTGATTATAGATCTTAGAGTTTCAATCTCCTCTTTACTCAAGGTAAGCTTCCTTTCTTTTATTCCTTCTTTGTTCTTTGAATAGTTGAAACTAGGGTTGAATTTTTGGTTCAATATGGAGCTTGTTTCTTGTTCTTTTAATTGTTTATTGTGGTTTGAACTTGAGAGGAGTGTTTGTATTTGTGTTGTATGGCTTCGATCTATTGTCATCCTTGAATCTTCTTCTCCCTTGATTTTGGAGTTACTATAGCACCAATGAGTTCTTCTTGTTTCCTTAGTTTCTTTGGGTTAGAGTGAAGCTAAAACATTAGAACTTCATTAGCAACCTGAGGAGTTAGTTTGAGCAAACCCTAGAGTCGATTAGGCTTGTTTAGTAGAGAAACCTAAGGTTTCTTTGTTTTGCTTAGTGTGCTAATTCTTGTTATTGTTTTGTTGTACATTGGTGAGGAAGTGAAGCTTTGGTTGAAGAAAAAAGCTAGCTGAGGATTAGCATTCAAGGAAGCGAAATTGTCTAAGTAGTGAGTGGGATTGTTAAACATAATTTTATTAGAAGAATACTTATAATTATATATATATATATTGTATAAGTAAAGCTCTATTGGTTTTATACTTGATTTGAAATTCTTTGAACAATGGTTTATCAATGTTAAAAACTCTTAAAATGTCTTCTTTGGTATTTGAAGTCTATGTTTAAATCATGATTGAGATTACTCAAAGAGTTTACAAGGACAATGTATTTGTGTTGAAAACATAATGTGTTTCAAAGTGAGTGTTTTTATGAAAGTTGAGATTCTAGTATTGATATGATATGAGTTTGTACAAACTAAGTCTAAAACCCATTTTGTATTATTGATGATGTTATGCTTGGATTGTATATTCAAGGATTATTTTCCAAATGTTGTTTTCTTGATGAAATGAGTTATTTACGTATGTTTTATACTTGAAAAGCATTATTGACTGAAGGAAAGGTTATACTTGAATCAAGATTTTGATTAACTTGAAATGAGCTATTTATTTATGCTTCATGCTTGCAAAGTATTATGGTTCAAAACAAAAAACTTTCAGGATGATGCTTGTTTCGTAAATTGTGAGGTGATTTGTATTAAAAACTTTGGTTATGCTTATGTGTTCCTCATTTCCTTGTGGAAATGGAAGTCATTTTTTATTGTTGATTATTGTACTGTCAATTGGACTCCGTGCGGAGATATTACTTGTATTACTTAGATTGTATGGTGGTATCTTACAATATTAGGCAATCTCCGTGGCAAGCCTGCTGTGGTGGCTTGGTAGACTAACTTATCATTATTGGTCCAGTATAGGTTGGAGTATAAAGCCCTGATTGGATATTCATCAGGACGCTGGAGTCACCATACGGTCAACCGATGGGTCAACGTCAAGGGCACAAGTTTCTTGATGACTTTGAACCTAGGCGCGGGCCACGGAGAAGGTTTAGAGAGTTTTCTAAACCAAATACTTGTGGGTGTGTTGTGAGTTAGATATTTTAATGAGTTGGTGTTTTCTTGCATTTAAATTTTGAGATTTATTCAATTGCATTTATTTTGTAGTGTCATCTTGAATTTGTGTGAGGGGGTAAAGTCCAGCTAACGCTCTTAGGAGGCCAGTCTCCCACTAACTTGATTTGGAATAAGTATGGTGTTTTATTATTTTGAAACTTATATTATATAGTTGTATGCCTACTGAAATGTTCTCACCTACTTTTATTATTGTAAAAGCTTGGTTTGATGTTCAATTAATTTTATAATTTGAATCCCGTGTTTGGTATTTCGTGGATTGGATATTATAAAAGCCCAGTTGGGGTAAAAAGGCTTTATTTATTCTATCTTCTGTTATATTGTATTAATGATTTCAGATATATGTATTTTTGTTCTAAACTGTTGGTATTATTGGTAAAACATTATTTTGGTAATTTCTATCTTTTATGTTGTTATATTCTTTTAGAATTCTGCTGATCCCCTCACTGAGTAAGCAAGTTATTCAACCCCTCTTTCCTCTTCCCAGGTGTTAGTTCAGTGTAGCAATGCAGACGTGAAGTGCATGGTAAGTGTTGGTTTCAATGTAGTTACTTTGAGTTTATGTGTGTATGTTACCAGTACTTGCCATGTAGTGTGTGGGAGCCATTAGTGTAATTTTTGTTAACTTATTTGTATTCATTTCTGCTCCTTCGAAGACCCTTGTATTTAGTGTGGTCCAGGGGTTGTATGAGAAAACATACTCAGAGTTGGGTTGTTATTATGATTATGTAGATTTTAATTTGTAAACTTTTATGTCTTTCTTATCTTCATATTGTCATCATGGTCTTGTTTAGAGACTCGGTTGCATAAGTATATTGTTGAGTTTCCCCCAGTTGTTATAGTGTTTTTGTATAGATAACAGGTCAACCTTACAATGATCCAAGGTTTAGTTAGGGTTTGACCTCCCTTGGGTTATCATGGTGGTATGTCACATGTGGGACCCGTGGCTCGCGTGCGACAAATGCCACGCAACTAAACACTCGTAGATACAAAATCAAGAATAGGTGGAGCAACAATAGCATTTGTTAGTACTTGAAGTGGAGTGCAGAATCCAATTGAGCTCGAGGGTACTCAATTGATTAAGTAAGTAACAGTGGCAATTGCTTCTCCCCATTAGGATATTGGCATATGTGCTGCTATTAATGATGCTTGAATAACATCTAAAAAATGTTGATTCTTCCTTTTCACCAAATTATTTTGTTGCATATTATGTGAACAAGTTGTTTGGTGGTTGATTATATATATCTCCAAATACTCCTACAAATTATGGCTCTGATAATCTACACCATTGTTGCTATGAGGAACTTGGATCTCGACATCATATTGAATCCCGATCACTGTAAGGAATTTTTCAAACAAGAAATTTACTTCATCTTTAGATTTCATTAGGCAAAGCCATGTCATCCGACTGCAATCATCAATAAATAACAAACCACCGATAACCACTTAGAGTTCCAACTTTGGATGGCCCCCAAACATTAATATAAATAATCATAAAAGGAAGTGGGTTCCTATTCAAAGTCAATGGAAATAAAGCACAGTGGCTTTTGGCAAGATCACAAACTTCATAATGAAAACTAGAAATATCACAATTATTAAACAAATCAGGAAACAACTTCTTTAAATAACAAAGTGATGCATATCCCAATTATCGAATGTTGCAACCAAATCTCATATTCCTTCTTCTCCCATTGAGGCATCTGCTATCAACACATGCTTTAATTTATTGGAATCTGTCAATTTGATATCAAGGTAATAAAAGCTTTGCTAAGCTTAACACCATAACCAATCATTCATTTTGTTTGAATGTCCATGAAAAATACAATGATCAAGCCAAAAACAACAACACAAGATAAAGCTTTGGTAATTTGAGAGATTGACAAAAGATTATAATGTAAGGGTGGGACAACCAAAATAGAATCCAATTTTTAAAGTATCGATAGAATTGAGGATCCTTATCTAATGACTGGAGTAGAATTACCATTGGTTGTGGAGAAAATCTTTAGGGAGGTTAATTATGAAATCACAATTTCTAATAGTAGCAGAAATATTTAAAACCTTACCATGATTCAAGGTAGCAATGAGTGCAATGGTTGTCTTGGCCTCCTTTTCGTCCATCTTTCTCTCAAGAACAATGATAAGTGCTTGTGTATTAGTAATACGAAGTATTTTTTTCTTGTGTTGAATATTACTTTTATCAGGTTTTAGCGCTAATACATGTGTATCTGTGTTACTTTGGTGCATGTAGGGTTGTGGAGCCAAATATGTAAGAAAAAAGTCAATGTAGATCGGCAATGCACTATTTGATGAAATCTTGGAAGGAACAAATGCGAAGACACAAGTTGGGCTCAAAGATACGAGAATGTGTACCAACCTCCATGTATTTAAGCAATTATAATGAGTTAGAGGGCACGAAGGCAGTCACATTTGTGTATCCCGACTTGTGCAATGATATCAAGATCTTCACCATTTAGGTTTTTTATTGAAGAAGCAACACGATCTACGGCATAAACATGTGCCCATTTATGTTGCCTCGTTAAAAAGTATGAATCGGGAGTGTTTATAGCGGGGGTATTGTAGCAGGTTACTGCAATAAAACACTATAGCAATTCACAATAGCAGTTATTGTTCACAGCCGTGGAAAATCAGCATTCCAGAGAATCCACACGCCCATGTGGAATTTTCACAAGAGCATGTGGAACATCCACAGGCCTGTGTGGATGCCCGATTCCAGGCTATTTAAAGCCATGATTCAGCCCGATCTCAGGATCCTTTTCCCCATCTTTTCTCCAACTCTTGAGAGGCTTGCGGCTAGGGTTTAGAGAGGTATTGGCAAGGCTTTTGGAGTGGTTCTATGGCTTCAACACCGCATTTCTCTTCGAATATATTTATTTGAGAAGCTTTCGTCGGCACCAATCCGGTGAGGTGTGCCCTAGGCTTGATGAGGGGACCTTTGGAGAGGACGAGGCTACTCCACAAGACCATCGACATGACTACCGAGGGGGTTTTCCTATGGATTACTTGTTTTTTACTTTCAATTTTACTATTGATTATATCTTACTCCATAGAGAGCTAAACCCCTAGTGGGTACTTGGATTTGTGAACCCTATGATGTATTTGTTTCATTAACCTTTTATTATTCTTTCTTTAATTAATGTTTTAATTGAGTTCCAATCTTGAATGTTTGTTGAATAATTTTTTCCTTAGAGTGATACTAGGGTTGAGAGTTCATATTGGTAATCTTTGTGAGTGATTGACACACCATGAGGGTTAGACAAAACTAGATTGGAGAGGGTCAAGAGGGTGAGTTGAGAGGTAGCGGAGTGTCCCCTTTCCCTTCCGATGTGATTTATCCTACCTCCATTTCCTAGATTTCTTTGCGGTCACCATAGAGTAAAGTGCTAAAGGATGAATGATTGCTTCCCCGCAAGTGTACGGGATCGCCAAGTAATACCTCGTGTGAAGACATGAGGATCATATTCCTCGGGGCTAAGGATCTCCTATTACTCCTTCTCGAACTATTATCTAGCCTAAGATCTCAAGTTATGGAATTTACTCTACTAGAAGCACTTAAAACTAAAACAAGATTTCCAACAAATTAGAGAGAACAAGCAATGAGCAAGCAAGAAATTCAATGTAATGCAAAGGCCTATGGATGTGGATCCCCTTGAGGAGTTATCATGAAACATGGATGACAATTAAAATATGCAAGGGTAAAATGGACCAAGAGATTTCTAGATTAGAGCAACCCCAATTTCTTGGTGATTGAACCCTAATCCCATATGAACATATATAGGAATTTCTTCCAAATCCACATTCCTACGATTGCATTAAGCACAAGGAAATCTCAAATAGGAGTAAACCTACTCTTCTTCGGCTTAACCTAACATGGAGGGCTACCAACACCCAATTTCTCGGCTTGATGATACAAGTATCCCCTTCTAATCCATTCATGATCTAATACATGCGAGCAAGTCACATCTACATGCATCACTCATAAAAGAGCTACGGATTTCTCCTTAGTGTTGCACTTAGCATGAAAACAATGGATTAAATCTCAAAATTACCCAAGCATGGAATTAACAAGTAATCATCTAAAATACATGATAAAACCCCCCAAGGTTCACCAACACCTGGTGGCCTTGGGGGTCTAGTGTGTCATCATCCCACAACAAGCACTACAATCAAGTGAAACACAAAAGAAAAGCATAAATGACACTCCCTAGATGAAATAGTGGAGGAGGAGGTAGAAAATGTGCCGAATGACACTTTCCCCGCCAAGGGAATGCCGAATGACGCTTCCTCTAGCCGCGGGTCTCCTTCCTTCAAATCGTGGTAGATCTCCCCTTGAATGATGTTGCCTTCTTTCCTTCAGAGTCTTCGACCTTGGCCTTGAATGATCTCTTCGCTTCCTTACCCTTCTTCTCTTTCCCAAGGTCGTCCAAAGCCTCTCAAGTGGTCTCTCAAAATATGCCCAGAAAAAGTCCCTTGTTCTGCCCTAAAAGTCAATATTTATACCCACCCCCATGACATATGGGTCGTATAGGGGTCATATAGCACTCAAAAACCCTAGATTCACGTTTCATACGGGGTGCATACGGCCTCCATACAGTCCTGTATACTGGGTAGTATGGAAATCTTGGCAGACAACTCCAAATCATTTCGCTACTATAGTGCATATGGCCTCCATACTGGGTAGTATAGGGATGGTATGAAATTCCTATTTTCTTCTCTTTTCGCCTAAATGATATCTTTTTGTTCTCCATGGCTTCCTTATGCCCTACAAAGTAAATAGTAGACAATTAAGGGTAAAACGGGCATCAAACCTCACAAAATACATGCAAAGTGAATACGATATATATATGAAAACACCTACATTTAGACACTTATCAATGAACTCCATTGGGGCTTACTTGCGCGAGCGACAGAGTGAAGCATTGAAGTGAACTTTAGTATATGGGGCTTAATTGTAACTAGGTGCCTTTCGCCTGGACTAAAGGCTTAAGTCTACATATAGGAATAGGGTTTATCACTTGGAATCCCTAGAGCTTCTTGCGACTTTGCACAGTGTGAGGTGTTGAGATTGATCAATTTCTCCACCGAGCATAGTACAGAGTTAGTCATGGTTGACCTTAGGTTTGGGACTGCGTATCTGAGGATGTCCACGACTCATTGAGCATTAGTTAGGAAGCATAATAGATGGTTTTGCACTTGAAGTAATAATCTTAGGCGGAACAATATCCGAGTACCCCGCTTCTTATCGATTATCTTTTCTCTCACTTATTTGTGTCTCTTTATCATTTATTTTATTTAGTCTACATTACATCTTATCAACACAATCATTATTTCATCTTCGCTTGGTTAAGTAGCAATCTTGGTGTTTCTATTCCTTATTCCCTGTGGATACGATACCCACTCACAGGGATTTATTACTTTGACAATCCCGGTGTACTTTGCGGGTCACCGCAAGGCGTGTGTCAAGTTTTTGGCGCCATTGTCGGGATATTCCTTCTTCTCCTATTGAGGCATCTGCTATCAACACATGCTTTAATTTATTGGAATCCATCAATTTGATATCAAGTGTCATACGACTTTTGCTTGCTTAACACCATAGCCAATCATTCATTTTGTTTGAATGTCCTTAAAAACACAGCGATCAAGCCAAAAACAACAACACAAGATAAAGCTTTGGTAATTTGAGAGATTAACAAAAGATTATAATGTAAGGGTAGGACAAGCAAAATTGAATCCAATTTGAAAATATTAGTAAGAATTGAAGATCCTTCTCTAATGACTGGAGTAGAATTACCATTGGTTGTGGAGAAAATCTTTAAGAAGGTCAATTATGAAATCACAATTTCTAATAGTAGTAGAAATATTTAAAACATTGCCATGATTCAAGGTAGCAATGAGTGCAATGCTTGTATTGGCCTCCTTTTCGTCTATCTTTCTCTCAATAACAATGATAAGTGCTTGCGCATTACTAATACACAAGCACTTATCAAACTCCCCCCACACTTAAGCTTTTGCTTGTCCTCAAGCAAAATTAAAACATTGAAGCATAGAAGAACGAAATATTGAAAGTGTTTGGCCTTAGGTTCACCAAAGCATGCAAGAAAAGCATTCTTTAAGTAAGGGAAATTTCAACACTAAATATGAAAAATCAATGCTCTAGTTAAAAACTTGAATAAAAAAGGACAACAAACCCGAAATCGTGTAAGTGTGTGTAAACTCACCCAATTCAACCCAAAATATACTCCTCAAAGTTCTAAGTAATAAGACACTTATTTATCTACAAAACACAACAAAATAAAGGAATGGCAGTAGCTTCACACTCCTCTAAGGTAGTCCTTTCCAAAGCGCTGCTAAGGTGGTTTTCACACTTTTCGAGGGTGGTAGCTCTTTATAGCAGGGGTAGTAGCTTTCACTCATCCCATTAGATAGCTCTTTCTATTATTAGGGCATAACTAGTATCGACTTATGAGAGTAGTTTCATACTTCATAAGCGGTAGCTCTTTCCACCCCAATGCACACAAACAAGTACAAATTTTTCGCTTTTTTTATAACAGAACAAGAAACAAAACTAATTAGTCCCTTAAACATCGGACTTGAGTTTCCAAAAGTGTTTAATGAGCGAGATGTGCAACAAGTGTCAATCAGGCAAAAATTCTAAGAAATTCAAGTAAAAACTAGAGCTTGAAAATATTCATTGTTAAAAAATTCTCCCTAAACTCAAGAATACCATCATTGCAACTAAGGTGAACCACCATTGGCTTCATGAGCATGCACAATAAAAAGTATAAGTATAAAGGACATGTGTAAAAAGCCAACTCCCCTCTCTCCCACACACACTTATGATGTACCCATGCAAGCTCATTAACAAGTATAACAATCAAGAATGTGGAAGTGGTAATTGAAACAATACTCCCCTGGCTCCTAGTGTTGCATTTGATGGAGCTAAATCCTTGGGGGTGAAGTTCCAACGGGTTGTGAAGCACACATGGCCAAGTGTAAAACACCTTGGCCATGTCCATAAACAGTTCTCGGTTCCCATGCGAGAAGACCATCTCACTCGCATACCTAAGAGTGTTAAGTGAATCTCAATAAACAAAAAAACAAACTCGAGTATATAAAAATTAAAAGCAATGAAATACAACTCAATACAAAATAAATGATAAACTCGTGGGAGAATCCTTTACGAGTGTACAAGTCAAAATAGCAATACTAAAAATAAAATATGAATAACATAAAAGAAATAAAAGAAAGATGCATCAAGCATCGGTGCATGTATCGATGAAAGTTGGCCTGAACAAGCAAGTCACCTTTAACACCCTGACTCAGATCTTGACCCACGCCACATAATACTCGATAAGCGCGCTGAGGAGTCTTGCTACCTGGATAATCTGTAGGAAGATGCTCATACTCCTCTATGGTAGTGAATTCATCATCATAAAGCCCTAATCGAGTCAAAAACTATGTTACGCTCATATTGTAAAGATGCCCAAATCCTCTAAACTGCATGGTGTCACCACTGTTAAAACTAGAGTACAATCTGTTAAACTCAAATGATGCGAGTACTTCCAGTGTTGTCAAACGAATAGTAGGGTCATGAATAGATAATAGATGCCAGTCGCACCGACTAGCATCTCCTCAAGCTCATCGCCATATAGTCGACTATCGTATCTCTTGCACAACGTCGAAATCAAGACCGCATGTGACCAAACTTAAGCTTGGACAAGCGCTCAAGCCCGAACTGGTGCTCGGGAATATAAATTCTATATGCTCGGGCTTGAGAGTGCTCTCGGGGATGCTTGCCCGGGGTTTTCTTTGATTACGGGGGACATACACGCAAGTATCAAAGCGAAAATGATCAAATTCATTCATCAAAACAACACTTTTCTGAGGATCCACATGGTGGTGTGAGAAATTCCCACTGACAGGTGTGGATTCACCGGAGAATGTTTGCATGCACCTTGTGCTCAAAAATCTACAAAATACACCTCTAAATCGCTTTTTAAACTCACTTAAACAAATGTCGACCATTCTTGGTACAAAAAGCAGGGCACATTAACCCGTTTAATGAAAGGAGATCAAAGAAAATCGGTAGTGGGAAGGTAAGAGGAAAGAGGGTTTCTGAGCAAGATAAAGTTAAAAATCTTTAAATCGGTGGAAAACTCGAATAAAAACTTCTCTAAACCCACGGTTGGAGAGACGGGAGGCGAAAGTAAGAGTGTTCTTTGAGGGTTTTCAGGTGTATAGCAGAGGAAACCTCGATAGATTTATAAAGAAGAATGCAGCCCTACGTGACATCCTCGCGGACATGTGGAAATTGCCCATGCCCAGTATGACTCCAGAGGAGAGACCCAGAGGGGCCGACACCGCACTGTGTGCTCTCGGGAAAAATAACTCAATGCTTAGAACACACCCACATGGTGTGGAGATTCCGCATCATGTGCAGGCCACGAGGCGGGGCTGCGCCCTGCTGTCTCTACTCCAGCAGAAAACTCTCTAGAGTGTAACACACACGCCCAGTGTATTCTTGGGATGGAGGAGGCTCTTACATGAGAGATCCACATGGGCGTGTGGAGTACTGCCCATGCTATGTGATTATCGAGGGTGCATCCACAAAAGGCGGGGCGCGGCGTCCCCATGTCTTCTCGGGGAAAAATCTCTAAGTCTCTACGAGAAGACACTGCCCCGTGTGGAGAGTACCGCAGGCATGTGATCATCACAAGGTCATTCACAGGGGTGAGTCCACGCCCCTGTGTCCTCTCAGGATGAGCTCTCAGAAAAACTATAGGCTCTGCAGAACATGTCTAAGCGTATGTATACACACTTAGGACTGCCCTTGCATGTAACATATACGGGGAAAAACATAAGGAAACTCGCTCAAATGACCAACAACTTCTCCAATCACATTTAAGCACATGATAACACCAAATAATCCACAAGAAAATCACAGCAGTAGCATCTACAAATCAAGGCACCAACAATTAAAGCCTTATTCATTCAAACACTAAGCTAAACACTAAAAAACAATAATGACTTGGGTTGCCTCCCAAGAAGCACTTGTTGCGTTACTTAGCTTGATGTACCTTCTTACCTCACGAGGGCTCACGGAGAAAGGTTTCCCTCTCTTACCCATGACTTGAAAGCATGATGAGCAGGTCTTTTTGAAGGTAGAGGGGAGTTATCAAGCTTGTTACCACTTGAGGGGTCGTTACCCTCATTCCATTATTACACATCCCCAACAGTATTGGGGCATTTCTTGTGGCGTCTCCTTGCCCGCTTCATTTTCCAGAGCACCTTCTTCATAATCACCGGGGTAGATGGTACTTTCTCCTCTAGACCAAGTATCATTACTTCTTCCTCCTCCATTTCTTGGTCTAGCAACCCCTCATATGCAGTGCGGATTCAACATTTTCTACACATATTCATTAATTAGTTCATTAGTAGTATCAAGAAAGTAGAAGTATCATCAAAGTCAAGAAGAATGTCGCATGGCTTTGGTGAGTGATAGAGTCAACTTATGATCGCCTACCCTCAATGTCAACTCCTCACTTGTCCATGTCGATCGATTGCCTTGGAAGTGCATGCAAAAAGGCCTCCCAAGTATCAAAGGAACATCCGCATTTCTCATCAACATCCAACACTATGAAGTCTCAGGAAACATATACTTGTCAACTTTGATAAGCACGTCTTCAATGATGCCCCTCGGATGTCTCACGTTCGATCAGCAAATTGTAATGTCATCAGTGGGCATATGCACTCTCCTAAGCCTAGCTTACGAAAGAACGAGAATGGTATGACGGTGATACTGCTCCCACTGAATCCGCTAATGCCATTTCTTCACCCAAATTGCCAATGTTGCATGGGATGATGAAGCTTCCGGTTCTTTCTTCTTGTTACGCATATTCTTTTGCATACCGCTTGAACAAGAGGCATCTAGAATCACCGATGCAATCTCTTCCAACTTCCTCTTGTTGGTCGAAAAAGATCTTTCAAGAACTTAGTGTACGAGGCATTTGAGACAATGCCTCCTCCAAAAGAATGTTGATGTGCAATTGCTTGAAGCATCCAAGATCTCTTGTTTTGCCCTCTTTTTTCACTCAGAACTCCATTACCTCACGAATGGGTGCTTCAACATTGGTCTTCTCACTTGGGAAGCCTACCCTCGATCTCACGACCACTTCTCAAATTGATCGCCTTCACATGCTCTCATGGATTGGTCTCGGTGTTACTCGGCAAGCTTCCTTGTGGTCTCTCTGATAGAGACTTCATAATTTGCCCCACTTGATTCTCTAAATTTTGTAAGGAAGTGGTGTTGTTGCGAAGTGTAGCCTCGACTGATTGAAATCGTGTGTCCGATAATTGCACAGATCTGGTCAATACTTTCTCTAAGTCGGTCATCCGGGTCTCCAAGCCTGAAACTCTATTCTCCATGTTCGGGGCTTGTTGTTGTTGAAAACCTGATGGTGCCTAGTTTCCCACCTTGGTTTGTAGGTGTTGCTATAAGAGTGCCTACACACTTGGTTTACTCCACCCGTGGTGAAGATTTTTGGATCACCAAGTGAAAACTCTTGTTGAAAGTACATACCTATGGTAAAAAGTGCTTTTGGAGGAATGATGTTGTAGAACAAGTAACTTGGGAAACGAGAAGTAAATGAAGAATAAATATCCCTTTTTGTCTGAATCTAGAGGTATGTAAATTTTGGGGCCAAAATTTCTTTAAGGGGGGTAGGATGTGGTAATTCGACTTTTTCATATATATATATATATGTATATTCTTTTTCCCTCATGTTTCTCTTGAGTAATTTTCATTTAGGAGTGTGAATGAGGTTAATCGGACACCAAATGAGCCGTTTAGAGCCATTTTAGTGCAAGTTGTTTGTGGTATACAGGGGTCCATACTGGGCTGGATAGAGCCAGTATGAAAATTTCCAAAAACTTTCGCTAGGGCAAAAGCGGAATCTGGATGGGGGCCGTTTAGGGGAGTCGTTGGAGGCGTAAATTTAGGGTTTAAAACCCTTTTTCTCATTCTTTTTGCACCTCTCCTTGAGACCTTTTCTCTTCCACTTTCCTCCTCCTCTAGAACCTTCATCCCCACTTCTCAAAACCATCATCCCTTGCCTTGAATCAAGAAGAAACTCGAAGATCTCTTCTTCCTCTCTTGAGAAGTGCTTTTCCTTAGGGTTTTGTGAAGCTTTGAGGTAAGGATGTGTTGCATTTGATCTTCTTCTTCTCCCTTTCTCTTATTTCGATTTTCTTTGAAGTTATTGATGGATAATCATGGGTTTTGTTTGGATTTAAAGAATAAAAGAAGATTGAAGTTGTATAACTTTGAATCCATTTAGATTTGAGAGAGATCTTTCATGTTCTAAATTAGGGTTATGGTAACACCGAATCAAGTTTGGTTCCTTTTGCTTTTCTTGTTAGTTTTGAGGATTGTGAGAGTTTTATTCTTGTTAGATCTTCTTGCTAGAGTGTTTAGCAAACCCTAGGAGCACTCATCTTCTCATTTTGAGCATTGTTCTTCATTTCAATTGATCAAAGTCATTGAAGAGGCTTCATTGCTTATTTTGGTTGTTTAAATGCTTCTATGAGGTGAGACTTCAATAAAGGGGAAAGAGCCAGTGGAGAAGTAACACCGGGGTGTTTTAGCTCGCCAAGTTTGTGAGTGGGATTTACTAAATCATGGGCTATAAATCATGCATGCTTGCCAGTACTTAAATTACTTACCTATGAATGATAAAGTTTTTGTTTTTAAAACTCTTGAAATATTTTCCATGGGATCTAGAAATCATGATGATTTATGACTTGGCTTATTTCATGATTGTTGATAAAGATTATATATATTATTTGTGGTTTGGAAACCCTATGTTTTGAAATTTATGTTTTCAAGTTATGTATTTCAAGAGACTTGATATTCTTCTTATAATGACTAACTAAAAAGGCATGTGCAAACCAAATTGAAATTCATCGTGATGATGTTATATTTGAAGTATATTTTCAAAGATTACACTCGTATGATATTCTTGATGAAAGTGGTTTCATTGAAGATGTTATAATCATGTTATTCACTCTTGGAGTGAAAGTTGCATATGTGAAAAACTTGTGATCTCTTGATGAGAATTGTGCTATAATGTTGATAATTATATACACGAGCCTCACGGGCAAGATATTTGTTTAAATGTTTTTATGGTGACATGGGGGATCCCCCAATACCCTCTGTGGCATGAGGGTTAGAGTTTCCAGCGCCGACCTTGTTGGGGGTGGCGTGGAGCACTCGAATGAGGGTTTCACCCTTTCATGTGGCGTGTAGAAAGCACGGAAGGGTGTGTAAGGTTGGGTGACCAGAGTCACCACACAGGTTCCCCAATGGCTAACACCAAGATATGTGCATCTTGTTGGCTCTAGACCTAACCGACGCCACGGTTAGCGATAAGTGCTTGAGTAGACATATTTTTATATATGTTTTACATGCATTGAGCATCATTTTTACCATGGTTTATGTCTCATATTGTGTATTTGGTGTTCTTTTATGCATATAGGTTGTGAATGCCTTGAAGAGTAAAAAGGAAGCAAAGATGGGCTATAAAGACATAATGTTGGGAGTTCTTATTCAATTCAAGGACCAAGACACGAGAGGAGTTCATAAACGTGGAGATGTGTGCCAACTTCCAAGAAGATTCAAGTGAATTCACTAGTTGGAAGGGCACAAAGGCAGCCACATCTTCATGTTCCTTCTCTTTCTGAAGATTGCAAAACCTCTCAAAGTTACGTCAACGAAGAAATTATTTATAGTCTACCACATGGACGTGTGCCCGGACATGTGGTCTCAAGAGAAGAGTGTTTGGACCGCGTTTTTGTGAAAAGTACTGTAGCAATTTACTGTATTACCTTTACTGTAGTAAATTTACTGTTCACACGCCCGCGTGGAAATTCCTGCAGCCCACGCGGCCGCGTAGAAAATCCACACGGCCGCGTGAGGGCACATGGCAGGCGCGATCTAAGGCCTATAAATAGCCGTTTTGCCCTATTCTTTCTCATCTTTTGTGCGCCTCTTGAGGGGTAAGACGGCTAGGGTTTGGAGAGGAGGTCTTTGCGGCTTTGGAGGCGCTTCGTCACCAACTTTGATCGATTCCTCCTCCGTCATAGCATCAAGGAAGCCACCGGTAAACCTAGCTTCGGAGTGGGTCCTTCAAGACGTCGAAGCTCTCCATCAAGGCCATCAGTTCATATATAAGAGGGTTTATTTCTATGGTTTTATTGTACTTTCATTCATTGATGGTGTGTTTTGTATGTTGCTCCATGGAGAGCTAAAACCCTAGAGGGTATTTGGGCTTGTGAACCCTAGGATTCTCACCTTTTGTGGATTTTCTTAGTGTTTCTATTTAATCCGAGTTTGATTAAGTTTTAATCTTGATTGTCTAATGCTTGCTTGCCTTATTGATCTTTTGGTTATTTGGTTTGCATGATTTGTTACCTTGGTGAGAGAGAGGTCTCCATTAGGGTTAGAATCTCAAGATTGAAGAGGGTTGAGAGGGCGAGTCATGAGATAGTGAGCATCCTTTTTCCCCTCCGATTGGTGTATTCTACTCCGTTCCCTAAGCTCTATGCAACCATATTTGGTGTGAGGCGAGAGATTGAGAGATTTCTCTGCGGGACCTTGTAGGGGTTAGGATCCTTCGCGGGAATTAGGGTTGGATCAATCTTTAGGAATCAGATACACCTCTTGGATTCCCTAGAGTGCTTTAGCGGTCATATGTGGTGTGAGGTGTTGAGATTGAGCGATTTCTCCACCGGGACCTCGTAGGGGACTAGTATCGGTGATCAGGAGGTCGGATCTGATTATTTTTGGATTTCCACGACTTAACTTACTCATCATAGAAACACTTTGCTTATCTGGTACATAATACCTGAATCGTAGGGGGAGCATTGCCCGAATACCCCACTTTTACTGATTGAGATCTCCATCCATTTCACCCTTGCATATTCGTCTCCGGTATTCATTTCTTCACACATTAGATCACCACACCTTTCCATTTATCATTAGGCTAGAAAGCAGAGAAGAAGTTAGTACTAGTAGCCCTGTTCCCTGTGGATTCGACTACCCAATCACCGGGGTAATTATTACTTCGACACCCGTGCACTTGCGGTTCACATGCATATTCGGACATGTCAAGTTTTTGTCGTCGTTGCCGGGGAACAGGATACTAGGAACGCTAGGACTTTGATGCTCTAGCCACTTATCTTTTTCTTTATTTTGTCTATTCCACACTTTCTTTTTCTTCCATTATTCTCATTGATTTTTATTTTGTTTTTATCTATTTCACTCGATCTTCTTCCACCGTTCTATTTTGTTTTATTCTATCTTATTTACTTTTTCTTGCATGGAACTTGAATGATGATTGATCCACTTATAGAATTATGTTCACAGGTTGATGCTGTCACTAGGAAAATTGATCAACTTGTTAATGATCATCAACAATACAATCCATGTCGCACCACATATCATCTAACTCGAAGGAGCTACCCAAATCTCTTATGGGATATTGATGGACAACAATGGGAAGCACCTCAACAAGAACTTCAACGGGATGAGAAAGTTGAAGAAGATGTACTTCGGTTGGAAAGAGTGTTACCGAGATTTATTGAAGCAACCGATGCCCGTTTCCAAAATATTGAGGCCACATTAAGTTGTCACGAGGTCTCCATCAAAAACATTGAGCATCAATTAGGAGAGATCTTGGACATGCTTGCTAAGGAAAAAGAAGAATTTGAACAAGTAAGGCAAGTGTCTCCGGGACATGATGAGCCCATGAGCACAATTGAAGAAGTTGGGCAAATTGAGTACATTGATGTAGAAAATGAAAAGAAAGAAGTTGAATATCATTTTGAGATTTTGGATTGTGTGAATGAATATTGTGCTTGTGAGCGAGGAAATTTTCAAGGGGATTTGCTAGTCTCATGTTTTTCTCAAGTTGAAAATACACAAGAAGAAGCAAACCCCAAGGTAATGGAACAAGCATTTCTCTTTGGGATTGATCAACTCTTACAATGCAAGAAAGAGACTTTGGGAAGGGAAGAAGATGTGGGTAGGAGATTGAAGCCATCCAATGACCCACCTATGCTAAGCTTGGACAATTCCCAACCCAAATTGTTTCCTTGGAGGCCAAAAGTAAGATGGTTGGACTCTCCAACAAATACTTCATCCCGACAAGCTGATTTTTAGTTTAAAGGAAGTATGGAAAATCTTGTAAAAACACTTTAGAATGTATGGATCAAAAAATTTTGGAAGCGTTGGAGCCCAATCATGGCTTCTTGGCCATGGTTGGGCGCCCACGCGGGCGCGTGGCCGGCCCACGCGCCCGCGTGGGCTGGCGAGCCATTCGGCTGCGCGCCCACACGGGCGCGCGGCCAGCCCACGCGCCCGCGTGGGCTGGAGTGGCGCGGCCGAGCATCCACATGACCATAGTATGAGCCTCACATAGTTTTCAATACTTATAGGATTGTATGACAAAGATTTCGTTCACGTGGGGGAGTACGAGTAGCCGTTGTTGGATAACCTAGCTAGGCTCACCCTCAATCCAGCATACCAGTTCCTCTATATTGGCCACCATGCTCAATCACCCTGTATACACTTATATTCATGTTCTTTTCAATGGGATAGTGACCTGCTCCATCGATCATCTCTATCTACATAGAATGACCCATAGCAAGCCCATCTACCTCAGGTATGTTGTGGGTGATTATATCCACCACCAGAGCTAGTATAAATGTATAGGAATGCCATTCTCCGGACCATACATCACTTATCTCATCCGTGGGATAGGACTCATAGAGATTGTCTGAAGAATGGAAAGAGTCAGTATACCGACGCTACTAGGATTAGCCACACTCTAGTCAATAGTTATGCTGTGGAGGCAAGATTTTAGCAACTATGCTATGATTGAGGAATCTAAGGAGGAGGGTGATGCGCTCAAGTATGCCTCTACAAGTCACCACCACCAACTTCCATACCAATGGAGACTGAGACACCACTAGCTAAGAAGAAGGCCATGCAAGAGCCTAAGCAGCCCTCCACTCAAGCCATTGAGTGTCTTATGAGAATTAAGGTCATTGTAAATAACCTCCAAGGAGATGTGACCATCATACTCGCCAACCAAACCACCATTTTGGCAGATTTTTCCATCATTCAATACCTCTTGGAAAGCAACACCGCATCAAAGGCCTCCCCAGTACCACTACCACCAATACTAACAGATGATCCCCTTACTTGAGGTGTCTTTACTCATGCTTTACTTTTTATTATCATTGTTTGTTTTTATCTTTTGTTTAGACTAATACACTAAAAAAGAATACATGTTCAAAGTCATCTCTTTACGTTTTCATGTAGAGTTCGTGCTTCATGTTATATCATTATATGAACTTTGTTATTTTCTTATTTTGTTTTGTCTTTGAGCTTTACTAAAACCCCCTTAAATCCTTACAAATCATCTTATTGAAAAAATGTGTATTTTTATTGAATAGTGTATATGATCATGTATGTTTTTTACACTGTTGTGTTACCTTCACATGGCCATAGGAGTCAAACATGCCCGTGTGGTAGACTCCATCAAGCGATTTATGAGAAATTCAAAGGAGTATTATTCTGATTGCATGACCTCACAGCTATTATTTGTCTTGTTTATATTCTTAATATACTTGCAAGCATATGTTAGGATAATGCACACCTTAAGTTTGGGGGAGGGTTCACTTATACATGTATTCTCTTGTGCTTTTATATACATGTTCATCTAGCCAATGATAGTTCACTTTAGGGTTAAGAGTGAATGTCTTAGGAGGGCTTCAAATAGTAGGGGCCTTCATCACTCTAGTTTTCATTGATTTTGGAAAGTGTTGTCTGATTGCTATTTGTGCACTCCACTCACTCATTAGACCCCATGGACACTTTAGTTTAGTAAAAGGAGACTTAGTTAGTTAGTTTTAAAAAAAAAAAAATTGGTGCATAGGGGATGGAAAGAGCTACCACTTGTGAAGTATGAAACTACTTTAAAGTTGGATACTAGTTATGTCCTAATGAGAGAAAGAGGTATTTCATAGGATGTTTGAAAGTTACCGCCCTAGAATTTTTTGGTAGAAAGAGCTACAATCTCTGAAGCGTGAAAGCCCCCTTGAGCGGTAGCTAAGAAAATGGCTACCTCAGAGGATGTGTGCAGCTACTACCCATACTTTTCATGATACTTTGTTAGTTAGATGAGAAATAGGTCTCTTGCAATATGAACTTCCATTAGTGGATAAGGGGTTGACATGAGTGGAGTTTTTTCACACACACATGCTCTTAGATTTCATTTCTCTAAATCAATTATTTTCTAGAGCTATTTTTGTGTTACTTGGTGTTAAATAGGCCCCTCTTTGATTTTAGAATTCTACTTTTGTTCTCTCTTATGAACCAGAGCATGATGGTAAGTGCTTAAGTGTGGGGAGTTTGGTAAGTGCTTGTTTATACATTTTTTGGCACATTAATTTATGTGCATTGAGCATGATCTTTGATAAGTGTCTAAATACACTATATTTTATTGATATATTTTACTCACTATCATGCGAATTTCATAACTCCGGTGCCCTTTTATGCCATTTTTGTGTTATATTTGTTTTAAGACATCTTAAAATCATTTAAAGAATGAAGAAGTATTTTTTAGATGCCTATGTGGCCCCCATGCGACCGCACACCCACTCGCACACTTGGGAGACTATTTAAACCAAGTGTAGGGCTTTTACAATATAGCTTGGCCTCCACGCATATCCAAGTACTCCTAGAGCACAAATCCATTGGAGAAGGCTGATTCAAGGGAGAATCAAGGGGAAAAAAGGTGAAACTCAATGAGAACATCAAAGATCTCGATGCCATGAATCCGGCAAGGTTTCATCACAACCATTAGTCAACGTAATAGGGAGTTTGCAATGAATATCTTTATTAATTATTTGTATCTCTTACTTACTCTTCTTTTGATGTCGAACTAAACTCCAAAGGCCACTAGGTTCCAGTGAACCTTGAAAGAAAACTTGTATAGATAATGTGATAAGTGATTGTGTATCAGTAATACAAAGTATTCTTTTCTTACATTGAGCATTACTTTTCTCAGATTTTATCTCTTATGCATGTGTATTTGTGTTCTTTTGTGCATGTAGGGTTGTGGAGACAATAGTTGAAGAAAAGAACATAAAGTAGATTGTGGATGCAGTTTTTTATGAAGTCTTGGATTAAACAAACGTGAAGACACAAGTTGTGTTCAAATACATGTGAGTGTGTGCCAACCTCCATTGTGCTCGAGCGAACATACAAATTGGAGGGCACAAAGACAGTCACACTCATGTGTTCCAACTTGTGCTACTAGCAAGATCTTCATCAAATGTGATTTTATTGAAGACGCAATGTGATCTACAGCATGGATGTGTGCCCATTCGTGTAGCCTTGATGAAAAGTGTGGATTCGGGAGTATTTTTGGAGAAGCACTGTAGCAGTTTACCATAACAAATAACTGTGACAAAATTAATGTAGCAATTACTGTTCACAGCTCGCAGAAATTCAATTCCTGGAAAGTCACACGGGCATGTGAAAATTCCACATGCCCGTGTGGATGCCCGATTCCAGCCCTATTTAAGTCACGATTTCAAACGTTTTGAGGATCCTTTTCTCATCTTTTTCCCATCTTTTCCCCACCTTTGGAGGCACTGCGGCTAGGGTTTGGAGAGGCATTGGCTAGATCTTGGGAGTGGTTCTATGGCCTTCGATACCGCATTCCTTTGGAAGATAGTTATTGGGAGAGCTTTGGTCGGCATCGATTCGGTGAGGTGTTCCTTAGGCTTGACGAGGGAACCCTTGGAGAAGACAAGGCTACTTCACAAGACCATCGATACAAACTACAAGGGGGTTTTACTTATAGATTGCATGCTTTTACATTTGATTTCACTATTGATTGTATCTTGCTCCATAAAGAGCTAAACCCCTAGTGGGTGCCTGGACTTGTAAACCCTAGGATGATTTTGTTTCATTAACTTTTCATTATGTTTCTTTAATTGATGTTTTTAATTGAGTTCCAACCTTATATGATTGTTGAATTGATTTTCCCTTAGAGTGACACTAGGGTTAAGAATCTATTTTGGTAATCCTTGTGGATGAGTGATACACCATGAGGGTTAGACAAAGCTAGGTTGGAGAGGGTCGAGAGGGTGAGTCGAGAGGTAGCAGAACATCCCCTTTCCCATCCTATGTAATTTATCCTACCTCCACATTCTAAGAGTTCTTTGCGGTCATGATAGAGTGAAGTGCTAAGAGACGAACTCCGCTAGGGTTTAGTTGTGCAAGCAACAAAGTGAAGTGTTGAAGTAATCCTTAGTGCTGGGGCTTAATCGTGACTTGGAGTCTTTCGCCTAGACCAAAGAGTTAGATCGATATTAGGGAATAGGGTTCATCACTTGGAGTCCTCAAATCTTCATACAACTCCACACAGTGTGAGGCGTCGAGAGTATCCCTTTCCGTAGGGGTATAGTGTAAGGGTTAGTCACGGTTGACCTTAGATTTGGGACCTTGAGTCTTAGAATTTCCACGACTCATTAGACATCAGTTAGGAGACATAATGATTGGTCTTGCACTTGAAACAATAGTCCTTGGGTGAACAATGTCTGGGTGCCCCATTTTCTATCGATTGCCTCTCCTACTTTTCTATTGCGTCTCTTTCCTCTTTACTTTATTTCTATTTGCATTGATATTGTTCACACCTTTTTTGAATCATCTTAACTATAATTAAATAGCAATACTTGTGTTTCCAAGCACTATTCTCTGTGGATACGACTACCCACTCACCAAGGTACTTTATTAATTCGACAACCCCTGCACTTGCGGTACGCACACGCAAAGGGGTGTGTCATAATGCTTTAGTTTCAAATTTATTATTGGCATGTTTCTTGTTTTGGTTTCAAGCTATTGTTTCAATGTTCAATCTACAATGGATGAATTTTAAAGATTTTGATTTAGGAATGGTACTTGTAGAGTGGGATTCTTGCACGTATTAGGTCACACAATTATTAAAAGAGGGTTCATTCTATCGGCACAACAAAGGTTCTGGGTGTCGGTAGCCCCCTAAGGGCATAAGGGTTACCGTTAGCCTAGAAAGTATTAGGGCTTCCCTAGAAAAGACTCCTTGCATCTAATGGCATTGTAGCGATATTTTCCAGATGGAGGAACCCGCATGTAATTAGGGCTACATTGCGGGGGTTTCAGGGTAGTCAACTTTAGAGTCTAGCGCACCAAAAACAAAGCCAACATCATACTTTAATCCTTAAATTCATCCATGCTTGTTCTTCTTGACACGTCCGAATATGTGTGTATGTATCGCAAGTGCACGGGTGTCGAAGTAATAATTACCCCGGTGAGTAGGTAGTCGAATCCACAGGGAACAGGGCTACTAGTACTAACTTCTTCTCTGCTTTCTAACCTAATGATAAATGGAAAGGTGTGGTGATCTAATGTGCGAAGAAATGAATACCGGAGACGAATATGCAAGGTTTAAATGGATGGAGATCTCAATCAGTAAAAGTGGGGTATTCGGGCAATGCTCCCCCTAGGATTCAGGTATTAGGTACCGAATAAGCAAAGTGTTTCTATGATGAGTAAGTTAAGTCGTGGAAATCCAAATATAATCGGATCCGGCCTCCCGATCACCGATACTAGTCCCTTACGAGGTCCCGGTGGAGAAATCGCTCAATCTCAACACCTCACACCACATATGACTGCAAAGCACTCTAGGGATTCCAAGAGTTGTATTTGATTCTTAAAGATTGATCCAACCCTAATTCCCAGTGAAGGATCCTAACCTCCTACAAGGTCCCGGCGGAGAAATCTCTCAATCTCACGCCTCACACCAAATATGGTTGCATAGAGCTTAAGGAACGGAGATAGAATACACTCAATCGGAAGGGAGAGGGGACACTCTACTATCTCATGACTCACCCTCTCAACCCTCTTTAACCTTGAAGTTCTAACTCTAATGGAGACCTCTCTCACATCAAAGTAACAAATCATGCAAATCCAATCAACCACAAGGATTAATTAAACAAGCAAGCAATGAGAATACAAGATTAAAAACTTAATCAAACTCGGATTAAATAGAAACACTAAGCAAAAATCCACAAAAGATGAGAATCCTAGGGTTCATAAGCCCAAATACCCTCTAGGGTTTTTAGCTCTCCATGGAGCAACATACAAAAACACACCATCAATGAATGAAAGTACATTAAAACCATAGAAATAAACCCCCTTATATATGAACCGATGCCCTTGATGGAGAGCTTCGACGTCTTGAAGGACCCACTCGAGCTAGGTTCACGGTGGCTTTCTTGATGCTATGACGGAGGAGGAATCGATCAAAGTTGGTGACGAAGCGCCTCCAAAGCCGCAGAAAGACCTCCCTCTCCAAAACCCTCAGCCGTCTCACCCATCAAGAGCCGCACAAAAGATGAGAAAGAATAGGGCAAAACGGCTATTTATAGGCCTTAGATCGCGTCTGTCACATGCCCTCACGCGCCCGTGTGGATTTTCCATGTGGCCGCGTGGGCTGCAGAAATTTCCACGCGGGCGCGTGAACAGTAATTTTGATACAGTACTGCTGCAGTGATTTTGCTACAATACTTTTCACAAAACGCAATCCAATCACTCTTCTCTTGAGGCCACATGTCCGGGCACACGTCCATGTGGTAGGCTATAAAAGTTTTCTTCATCGATGTATCTTTGAGAGGTCTTGCAATCTTCACAAAGAGAAGAAACATGAAGATGTGGCTGCCTTTGTGCCCTTCCAACTAGTGAATTCACTTGAATCTTCTTGGAAGTTGGCACACATCTCCACGTTTATAAACTCCTCTCGTGTCTTGGCCCTTGAATTGAACAAGAACTCCCAATATTATGTCTTTATAGCCCATCTTTGCTTCCTTTTTACTCTTCAAGGCATTCACAACCTATATGCATAAAAGAACACCAAATACACAATATGAGACATAAACCATAGTAAAAATGATGCTCAATGCATCTAAAACATATATAAAAATATGTCTACTCAAGCATTTATCACTTCTCCCAAGGGGATCCTTGCCCGAGGTCTTTCCTTCTCTTTGGTATTTGTTTTTTTTTAATTGTGTGTTGTGTTTTAGCTCATTTCTCTACTTTCTAATTTTTCAATCAACCAATCACCTCTATTTGGTAAATTAGATTATGTAGTCAAAGAGAAAGTAATAGTAGCTCTTGAGAACCTAGGGAATACGACACTCTCGCGTTCACGTAAGAGGATTATTACTTGGCGACCCATGCATTTGGGACCCATGGAGCAGTGTGTTCTTTTTCATATGACACGCTTCTCACCATCAATATTTATTATGTATTTTACTCATATCATGTATTTTGTGTTATTTTACACAATCAGGGCGTGTGAAGGTGATTTGAGAAAAAGAAAGTGAAGATAGGATTGTAGAGCATTTTTAAAGCTCTTTTGTGAGCCACAAGGGCAAACACATAGGTTCAGAATATTTACATGGGTGTGTGTGTGCCGACTTCTGGGAGTTTCAAAGCCATTTTCACATGCTAGAAGGACACTCAGGCAGTTGCAAGGCCGTGTACCAGTCCGTGTGTAATTTTCAAAAGAGATTTCAACAATTTGAAAAGCCAGGAAGCCACACACAGGGACATTTCTGTAGCACATTACTGGAGCATAGTTATTATAGTGATGCTAGAACAATACAAGGACATTTCACACGTCTGTGTTAGGGGCCGTGTGGACCCTTGATTTTTATGTTTAATAGGCCGCTCGTGCAAGTTTATGGAGTTTTTTCCAGCAAGATTGAGAGAGAAAAGTGGCTAGGGTTTGGAGATGAGGTCTTTGCATTGAAGGAGGTGTTCCATCACCAACTTTCATCAATTCCTCCATTGTTATAGCTATCAAGCGAGTTGCCAAAAACTTTTTTGTAGACGATGTACCTAGCTTCGTTAGAGGGATTCTTGAAAATTTTGGAGATACCCAACAAGGCTATCATGACTTACTCAAAGGGGGTTTTCTTTATAGATTTTACTTGTTCTTATTGATTCATTAATTGGATTTTGTATCAACTTTTATTTTGCTTTTTTTAATGGAGTCTTATGTTGAGTTTCAATCTTGTGGTTTCATTACCATGAAATCCTTATTAGCAATTTCTTGCTTGGTTGTATATTCTAATTACTCTAGTGATGAAAGATCATCACTAGAATTAGATTCACCGAGATTGAAGAGAGTTGAAAGGGTGAGGCATGAGGTAATGGAGCATCCCCTTTCCATTCCGATTTGATTTACCCTACCTTCATATTCCATGAGTTCTTTGCAATCGTATGTGGTGTGATGTGTCGAGAGAACTCTCCACCGGGCCTCATATGAGATTAGGAATTTTTCGTGTAGAGATAGGGTTTGATCTATTCTTTGGAATCGGGTTAACCATTTGGGATCCCTAGAACTCCAGGAAGTCATATGTAGTATGAGGCGTCGAGAGAACTTTCCACGGGGACCTTGTAGGGGACTAGTAGCTAGTTGCCTAGAGATATGGATCGGTGTGTCATTGGATTTCCCACAACTCAACTATACTCATTTAGGAAGCATTATATTAGTCCATCACTTATCATAAGATTCTATGGAAGCATTGTCCAGGTACCCATTGATCTTGATTGATTTCCCTCTTATTTCTCTTATTACTTGCTTGTTTTTTTCTCATTTACTTACTTGCACGATTGATCATCTCACTCCTTATTTGAGGTTAGATAATAAGGTTCATAGTTATTACTAATACTTATGTTTGCTGTGGATTTGATTAGCAGACACTCCAGGTACACTTTATTACTAGATGACCCATGCACTTGTGATCACGCAAAGGGAGTGTAGCTACCATAGTTAAGGCATCTAAATTACTTGGATCTCCTTTTAAAGTAAATTGTCGTATTGCTTTTTTCTAAACAAGTGCATAGTATTCTTTCAAGTTTGGAACAAGGTCTTTGCGTAGTATCTATCCCCGAACTTTCTCAAAGTCTTCGTCTAATCCACCAAGAAAGAAAAATATGAACTCAAACTCTATGAAATTTGCTTTGGAAATGGCGAAGGATGCTAATGTCAAAATTAATTACATTTTCGCTGATTGTGCAAAGCTTTGCAAAAGCTTGAGTAGTAGTCATGATAGGACAAACTGGAGATTGGAGCAAGAAACCAACAATATCATTAACTTAATGCAAGGAGGTGGAATCAAAGGAGTGTAGACAATTCCACGGGCTTGGAACCTCTTGGCAGATTGACTGGCAGCTCATGGCAAGCACATTACAAGATTGTCTCTTTTCACAAGGGAATGGACTTGCCTAGATGGGTCATGAAGCTTGTTTTGTCTACAGGATTTTCTTTCTAATATTTCTTTTCTTTCCTTTTGGCTAGTGTTGTAGTCTTTCTTTTTTCCGATGTCTTGAGTAGCTCTCTATTCTTATTTGTTTAGCAAGTCAGTTACTTTTGTAACTCTCTTGTTAAAAAAAAAGGTAAGCACTTATATGCAATTATATGCTTGATGATTCGTGTGATCACTTTGTAAGTACTTTATTTATGCTAGTCATTGTCTAGGTAGGAAAAGATTTGAATTAAAATTCCACTGCCATAGAATCTTAAACCCAATCTTTTCTCTGCCCGTTCTCTTGCTCTTCCTAACTTAGGCATCGGATAACATTACTCTTTGGTGAAAGATAATCCATCATTACTAGTTTCAGTTGTTTCATTTAACTCATTGGCCAAAATGCACGCTGATTCCTGTTCAGAAGGTGTCGATTTTGATGCCAGCACCACATAAAAATAATTTTCATCTATTCATTGGTTCTTGATTAATAGCACAGATTCCTGCTGCTCGATTGGTATTTGATCCTAGTGATGCCAAATTGAAATTTCGCAATTAAATAAATTAGGTTTGCAGAGAAACTCCAGAAAATTATTTGAAATAAGCCAAATAACATTGATACTGAGTTTTACTTTCTAAGCAAGAAGACAAAATTTTCCCAGGAAAAACAAAAACCAAAGCGAAAAAACAAAGAGCAACAACCTTGATGCGACAATCAAAATAGAGAACTCGTAGCAGAAAGAAAAATACATATAAGAAGCAATATACAAACTTATATACATATATCCTTATATCAAAATAGAGATACCAAGATCTGCACGTAAATTCATTCAACACCATTACAAAACAAAGAAAAGTCTTTTGACCAAAACAACAAAAGGCAACAAGAAATTGCAAAAAAAAAGGTTGATGACAGAAGCAAGTTCGATCATGGAATTGAAATGAACTCTACTTATTCTGGCCTTTCTTCTTCCAAAGGTCTCCAAACATCTTCATCCCACTACTCTTCCTCTTCCCTGCCGCAAAGGCCTCATCATCATCTCCGGTGATCACCGGAGAATCCATTGCCGCAACAAAACCTCCAAAATGTTTTTCCATTGATCCACACCGTTCCGCAACTCTTCTCCCATTAACTTCCACCATCATTCCATCATCATTGGCCAAAACAGCAGCCGCGGTCTCAGCTGCCTTGCGCCATTGCTCTGTCTGTATTTTAAGCCGTCTCATCTCCGCCTCCAAAGCTGACTTTCCCTTCTCTGTTGTCTCTAGTTGTTCCTTCAACTTCTCTGCTTTCGATATTATTTCCTTCAGCTCTTCTCCCATACTACTTAGTTTCACTCCCAGTTCTTCCTCTTTAACATGTGCAGCCTTTACGTCTGCTGCCACTTCTGTAATCTGCAATTTCAGATTCTCATTCTCCATGGACAAATTCTCGACAATTTTTTCTGCCTCAGCCAATTTGTTCCTCAATTCCAGCAACTCTTGTTTCTCATGATCACCAACTTTTTCATCCTCTTCAACAACTGTTTTCATCATCTCCTCATCCTTCACAAAGTCTGGATTCTCCTTCTCCTTTTGCACTTCTCCAACTAGCTCAGCAGGAATAGATGATTCAGAAACAACCTCAAATACATCAGTTGTACAGATATTCAAATTCTCTCCTTCACTCTGCTCCTCAACAAACTCTTTGTGTTGATTCACAGACTTCTCAGGAGTTGACTGAACTTGTTTCATGGCTTCCTTGAGTTGAACTTGAGCCAATTCTTTCTCAGCTTCAGCAGAAGCCAGCTGCTCCCTTAGTTTTTTGAGCTCTTCCTCAGCATTAGACAGTTTAGTTTCAAGGTCTGACACCTTTGTCCCTCTCTTCTTCTAATCATCCATCCACACCAAACCCTGGTTTATATACAACCAAAGAAAATGAAGAAACAGAGGGAGACATATAATATATGTGTACCTCATGGAGAGGGCTGCGCGGAGAACGGCGATCATCGGATCTGGGCTTGGTCCGGTGAGTGCTGTTGTTCTCGGAGCAAACGGTTGTCTTGAGATGCAGGGGCGCTCGGGGAGACTGTTTTTGAGGCATCTCCGTTCCTCTGTTTTGTAAATAAAACCATAAGCTATGCGTGACGAAGTTCAATAAGTAAGAAACTTGAATAAGAGATCATTCATTACTACTACCTTGACCTTGGCATTGTCTTGATTTTGGAAAAGTCTCAGATGAGTCCTGCAAAAAAATAAATAAATAAATAAAAGAGTTTTTTTCTGCATCAGTACAAATTCAGGCCAGAAAAAAACAAAGAAAAACACAGATGCACGCTCACACACTTCAAGATTGAAACTTTTAGAGCAAATTTGAATTTTGAATGTTGAAAACTTGCAGAGAAACCAAGAGAAAATGGCAATGGAAAGAGAGTGCCTCTTGGTTCTCAATCATCTAATTGAGTTTGTCCTACATTTATGATGAAAGACATGGATACTGAACAGGGGTGGAGTTGCAGCACCCACGTGGACCAGGGAGGGATACACCTGCTCCCTTTCTCTTACATGAATGATCACAATTTTTTTTTTTTTTTTTTGTAGTTTTTTATTTAGTAAATCTGAAGAAATGATCACCAATTAATTATCTTTCAGTAAAATGTTTTTCATGTGTAAAAAAGGCAACTGATGAAGAAGCACAGTGGCCAGACAACAAGACAACATGAATCCCATTGAGATCTTTAACCATAGCATGCCATTGAAAGTGGAGAAAGTTTTAAAGAAAAAGATGAAAAATAAGAAAGTTTGATCTGAAGAAATGAATGCCCATGAAGAAATGAAATACACAGAACATAATTGAAGAGAGTGGAAGTTTACCACAAAATGAATGGATCAAACAATGCAACTTCAAACTCTTTGAATCTCAACTCCCAAGCAACTTCACAAAATTTGGGGATGAAAGAGGCAAGGAGGAGAAGGCCTTGTTAGAGTTTGTGGAGAGAGTTTTATAACATTGAGAAGGATTTCAAAACAAGAGAATAAGATAAGAGAGTGTCACTGGTCACTATCTACTTTTGAATTAAAGTGAAACATGGAGGCAGTGGGGAAGAGGACAAATGTATAGACGACCAAGAAGTGGTGTTAGTTCCACACTTGCTTTCCCTTCAAATGCCAGCCTTTTGCATTCATTTTTTCCCTTTTTCCTTCTGGCTTTCTCGCTCTTTAGAGCACACAAGCTTTTTCTTGTTATTCATGCATCAGACTGGAAAAATAAATATTTGGTTGAATGATTTGATTCATCTTTAATTTATTTTTTTTATTCATTAATTAGGTCACTATTTACTTAAAATAATGGATTATTTGATCCCCAAATAAGAAAAATGTACAGGTAACCATTTTCTTTTTTTTTTAAAGATATACAGATAACCATGAATTCGAACTATTAATGTTTTGCCTCAGTAGGAGATGAAATGTAACTCTTCTATTATAAAACCACTTTTACATTAGAAAAAATAATAATTTTTTACCTTATTTCGTAAGAAATTAACAAACTAACTCTCTATTACAATATTAGTTGAGGTCAGTCATCTTCTCAAAAAAATTTAAAAAAAAAAATTTTTTAAAAAACACTTGTCTATCATAAAATTGGTACCATAAATAACAATTAATAATCTCGTGTAATGTCACTCATATGTAACATCTAAAAAAATAATATATTAATATCATTTTTATTCTTCTATTGGGTGCTGATGTTTATTTTTTATTTAAAGCGGCCATATTAATAAATGCTATATGATTTGAAATATGCCCTCATTCATGTGACATATTTTGTTGGCTCATCATATCATTTTATTCTTATAAAAAAAAAATCCAAATCACGAGTTTATTTTATTTAAAAAAATGACTAGCACAAAAAAAAAATATAAGCAGCAGTTTTACAGCAAGAGACAGAATTAAAGTGGAAAAATTATATTTGCCAAAACCAAAACTATGAGATGAGCCTCCTTAGCGACCTTTACGTGGTACCAGAGGGGACGGTGGCAACGATCACGGTGATAAAGCTGATAAAGGTAATTGCAAGGGTTTCTCCGACAAAGGTAAGCGATCCTTCTCGCAGGTGGTGAGCTCGGGTTCTTCAGGTGACTCGCTCTCTTTGAAGGGTGCCGCCAGGCGGGATTTAACAAAGAGAATGTTCAAGGAGCTGCATGGAGGTGCAAGACTGTCAGGCGCTAAATGTCCGTGATCACCCAATGCAACAACTTGAGGACGCTGTTTCCGCTTATCTCATAGAACCGCGGAATGCCGACACCAAATCGTTTACCTGTGATGCTCCTGTGTCGGTCATATGGCGGCGAGATGTCCGGTTGTGCGCAGTTCAAATAGCAAGAGACTTCATGTGCGGTCAAAAAAGATGTGCTCGAACGATGAGGAAGGGGGGCAGCGTGAGGATTCTAGGCCGGTGCAATTACCGGTACAGCTGTCGATGGTCCCAGAGGGGGATCGTGCATGCCGTGCTTTATTATCCATTTCTCTCTCTCCAGAGATAGAAAAAATTCGGGATAATCTTGCCAAAGTAGCGGTTCTCTGGCTAGTGGAGGGACATGTGAATCAAGTGTTCTAGAGGTGGCTCTGTCCATCATCAATACAACCCTTACTGGCTGATCACTTCACTGAACAACTACTCTTTTCTCAATCCGTTGGCTAACAGGAAAAAGGTCAGGAAGGTTTGTAAGCTTGGCAGCTTCAAGGTGGCCACCAAGGACGGCCCATGCACTCTGAAGATAGCTCCGTGGTCGGCAGAGATCAGAGCGGATGGTTGAACTTCTGGTTCTAGACAGTGGGTTCATATTTGGAACCTGCCGCTTCATGGTTGGAGTTGGGGTACCATCGCCAAAGTGGTGAAGCCGGTGGGTGAGCTGGTGGCGTTGTCTCAGGCGGCCACTCCCCACAAACGTTTCTTATTGGTGCTAGCCCGTCGTTGAGCCGGTGTGCCATTACCGTTTGAACTGGCCTTAGTATAGGTATGAGAAGATACTCTGTGCTGATAACGGGAGAGCGAGGGGTAATCCCGATGTTTCGACGGGAACTCGGCAGGTATTTTCTGTAGGTTTATGGCGAGGATACCGATCAGCGGAATGAGTGAAGGAGCACTCATGAGATTTCAGCAATAGAGAAGGGGAAGCAACCACTTATGTCGATGATCGATAAGCGGCCAAGGTCGCTAGAGAGGTCTATTGTGAGTGGACTGGTTGAGCATGGCTCCCGTCCAGGTGTTCCAGCTGGGATTGCTGGAAATGTCTCGTCGGAAGCGGGGGATGAAAGAGGTTCCCCAGCGATAGAGACCGTGGTTGAGCTCAGCTCCCACGAGGTATGTGGAACTTATAATGAACCAAAAACATTGAGCATGGACGGCAGAGGGTTGAATGGGGGGATGGTCGAGCATGGCTCCCACCGAGTTGCACCGGCGGTGAACCTTCACCCAAGGGCGTCGGGGGTTCAGACCGATGGTCCAAAGCTTGCGCGAGAGCGGACTATCGGATATGAGCGCACTCAGATCTCCGAACGACGTCGACCGACGCGAACTGACTTCCAGACGGTGCACGAATCAAGGGCTCGACGTGTCGAATTATGGAAAGTTAAATCCAAGAAAGCGATAGGTGGCATGTCAAGTTCGTCCATGGTTTCTAGGATTGAGCAGCATGTGAGATTAAAGAAGAGATAGGAGCATGATGTTTCACATGATGATATTGTTACGTTGGTCTCTAATGGGGAGTATGTTGGGCCTACTAGGCCTGTGATGGTGGACCCAATCTTATTGGGAGATCTGAGGAGTATTTGGGCCATGCGAACTCAACCAATGTTGCATTGTTTAATCCGATATTACTTTGTGAGATGGGCTGCAATTTGGGCCATGGCTGCTCAAATAAACAACAAGTTGGGAATACTCTGGAGGTTGGGCCTCTGTTGTCGTCTGGGAAAATTGGGGCGCCTAGTGGGGAGCAACAATTAATTAACAAGGAGAGTGAAATGGGCCGTGAACTGGGCTGTGTGTGTTTGGCTGGTTTTAATGTTGTTGAAGCAAGGGAGGAGATTTTTAGGGAGACAGAGATGGTTTCTGGGCCGAGGGATAGGCCAATAACCAAGATTTCGGGGATTGATACCGGTAATGGTATATCCTTGAGCTCTAATTGGATTGGAGGTTCTGTTTTGGAGAAGATAAATTTCAGAGATGAAGCAGTAAGGCCAAGTTTGACTCCGCCGATAGGGTTCACCTGGGAATTCATAGCAGGTTGGTGGGCCTTGTGGCCTAGTGTTGGTCTTCCTGTTATTGAGGAGGGAGGTACGTGATGGTCACTAGTAGATTTGCATTCTCCATCAGCTGTAATTGCGACCTCTGATAGCAATTATGAATCGGGTGATTCAATCTCAGAGTTTGAGATGAATCTTAGGGTGTTATTGCCAAATTTGCATGGGAGATCAGAGTCAGTTACAAGGGGACAGACCCGTACCACCCGAAAAAGTGAGAAAAAGAAAAAGCCATCCTCACGTTTTAATGAAGAGGCCAGTTTCATTACTGAACCTCCAAGATCGACCAAGAAAAAAGTGATGAAAGGCGACGATAGGGAAGGTACATCTTCCAAGCCTTGTCTAATTTCTGATTGGAATAATGCTCAACTTGCTAATTACTATAATGCTTGTGGTATTTCTTTTACCAATGCTGAGAATGCATGCTTGAATCACCTGCGTCAGTTAAAACTTTCCCGTTTGGCCCCTTCGAGGGAGTCAGCTTCCTCTTTGGAGAAGCGCGTAGTTTAGTTATGTCCATGAATATTATAACTTGGAATGTTAGGGGGTTAAGGAACCAGCTAAGCGGTTTCTGTTGAAGGACTTTTTAAACTTGCATTTTGTTGATATTTGTTGTCTTCAAAGTCCAAGCTTGAAGAGATCTCTCTTGCTTCTTGGAGGGAGATTGGTGGGCATCGTCTTGATAATTTTTGTTTCGTACCGGTGCGCGGCTCTGCTGGGGAAATTATTATTGGGTGGAATAGTGCGATTTTGACTGGCACATTTGTGTCGGGGGTACTTTCAGTCTAACGGTGAAATTTTTTTTCCATAAATGTGAATTTGACTTGGCGATACATGACAGTTTATGGGCCTAATGCCAGATCGCTAAAGCATGCCTTTTAGGAGGAGTTGCGAGCCAGTGTGGGACCTCAAGTGATGCCTTGGATTATTTGAGATGACTTCAATGCTACTTTTAATGTGAAGGACAAAAACGGTGGGCCGCCTAATTTGGATGACATCAGAAAGACAAATCCGTTCTTACATGGTCTTAAGTTGCAGGAACTCCCAGCGGTGAGGTGCGGATTCTCTTGGACTAATGGTCAATCGGATCCGATTTGGGCGAAGCAGGACAGATTAATCGTTAATGGTGAATGTGCCAGTCTTTTCCCCAAGATGAACCAGAATAGTCTGCCTCGACTTGGATTTGATCATGTTCCTATCTGGCTAGAATTGGGGAACCATTGCTCTAAACCGCGACCTTTTAGGTATGAATTGGCTTGGTCCACGGTAGAGGATTTCGAGGATCTTGTTAAACAGTGGTGGGAGGAATGTTCTCCTCAGGGTTGTGGCGCTTTTGTTTTGGCAAAAAAATTAATTGCCCTCAGGGGTCAGCTGCGATACTGGGCAAAGTTCTCTTTTGGTTCCATCAAACTCAAAAAACTTGCACTGCTTCATGAATTAGAAAAGCTAGATGTAGCTAAGAAGAATAGGCTATTATTAGTAGTGGAGTTCAAACAGGAGAAGATATTAGGTTAGAGTTATTTCATATTCGTAAGCAAGAAGAATTATACTTGAGGCAACATTCCAGACTGGAGTGGTTGAAAGAGGATGATGATAACACAAGCTTCTTTCATGCGGTGGCCAATGGTCGAAAGAACAGAAATTTCATTCCTTGTATCAATCACAATGGTGCCACAGTGACGGATCCTAAGGAAATCACGAAGGAATTTGTGGCTCACTTTCAACATCAATTTAGTCTAAAGCGTTCAAACCGTTTCATGATTAATTTCCGGAAATTGCTTGTGAATAGGAATTTTGTGGACTTGTCGCAGCTGGAAAGACTGTTCTCAATAGAGGAAGTCAAGGTTGCGGTCTTTAACCTTGGCAAGGATAAGGCGTCGGGTCCTGATGGTTTCCCCTTGCAATTCTTCAGACAATTTTGGGAGTTAATCAAAGTGGACTTAATGCAACTTTGTGAGGACTTCTACTGGGGGAGAGCGATCTTAGAGCGTATCAATTGGGTGAATATTGCTCTTATCCCCAAAGTGGAGGCCCCCCCAGGTCGCCAGGGGATTTTCACCCCATCAGTTTCTCCTCGGTGCTGTTATGAACGCATTGGTTGATTCGGACCAATCGGCGTTTTTGAAAGGGAGGTGCATTCTTAATAACATTGCCACAGTGGAGGAACTGATTTTTATTCTACACAAGCGTAAGCTCTCAGGTTATATTTTAAAAGTGGACTTTGCCAAGGCTTTTGATTTAGTGGATTGGGATTTCCTCTTTAATCTCCTACTTGCTAGAGGTTTAGGGGAAAGATGGGTTGGTTGAATCAAATGTATCATGTTCTCGTCGAAAGAGTCCATCCTGGTTAATAGAACTCCAAATGGTTGCATCAGGTATATAAGAGGGCTGAGGCAGGGTGATCCCTTGTTACCATTACTTTTTGTTCTTGTGACTGATGTTCTAAGCTCGATGTTTGCTCATGCTCTCAACTCCAAAATTTTAATCAGGGTACCTTTGGGGGAATTTGGGAGTAAATGCAATCTGCACTATGCGGATGATCTGTTGGTTTTGACTTCTGGGGGACTTGAGGACCTTAGGATTATAAACTGATTCTGTACTTGTTTGAAGGTATGATGGGGTTAGAAACGAATTTCTCTAAAACCTGACTTTACTCGAGTAGAGTGGGCGAGCTCCCTAATCAGGAGGCGGCGGAGACTCTGCAGTGTAATTGCGGTTTGCTTCCAGTCACTTACCTGTGCATCCCAATTTCGGGGAGAAGACCGCGTAGGCAAGATTGGGAAGGGATTATTCTCAAGGTGAGACGAAGAATTGCGTCTTGGAAATTGCAACATATTTCCTTGGGTGGACGACTTACTTTGGTGAACTCTATGCAGTCGGCTATCCCAACATTTTGGATGTCCATATTTTGGTTACTAGGTTGGGTCATCAAAGACATCAACCGCATTAGAAGAGACATTCTATGGTCGGGCTTGATATTAACCACCCGGGATGTCGCTTGGTTAGCTGGAAAAATATTTGTAGACCTCAGGACCACGGGGTTGGGGTATCTTGGATCTAGCTAACTTCAATCAAGCGTTATTGGGGAAGTGGTGGTGGAAATACATGATGGATCCTTCTTAGGGTGGTGCTAAGGTTATACAATTCAACTACGGTTCATCCCGTTCTAAATTGTGGCCTAAGCAGATAGGTAGGATTTCCTTCTTTTGGAAAGGGGTCTTAACCTGCTTACCGGCTCTCAGGAGTTACTTTGCACACGAAGTTGTTACTGGCAAGGAAACACTTTTTTGGACAGATGGTTGGCTTAATGGTATTGCTCCAATGAACCTATGGACAGAGGAGTTCAGAGTCAGCCGTTGCCCCAACGGCACAATTGTAGTACCCTGAACCTTTGGATTCCTGTAGGAAATTATATTCAGGGTATTATCATAGTTACAATAAGATTTTTCTACATAACAATTTTGTTGAAAAACCCCAAGTGGAAAGAACAAGGACTCAAGTGTGGAAATTTCTAGAAGATTTTGAATTCATGAGTAATGAAAAAGGATTGACATGAAATGTTTTTGGAAACCAAGGACTAGAAGGGAAGGCGGCAGGGACATTTTTATAATACTGTGTTATAATCTAGGGACTGTTGGACAGTTATGAGGACCTTTTTGAAATATTATTTTTATGATTCAGGGACCATAGGTGACTCTTTAGGGACCTTTTTGTAAAAAAATTTATTTTTGGGACTGACTGTGAATTTTGGCAGACTTTTAAATAAAGAGATAAGGTTGGAATCTTCTAGTTTTAGCGGCTTTTCTTCTTCTTCATGGATGCTACAGTAACCCGAGAGAAGAAGAATAAATGAAAAAGAAAGAGAAAGAAGAAGGAGCTTGGAGGTTTGAGCGAAGAAGGAACTTGGTGTTTGATTTTTAAGGGTTTTAAATAATTTTGTTTTGAGATGCATGGGTGTAGGTTTGTATGTTTGTATGTGTGGCTGGTTGATGGAGAAGAGGATGTAAGATGGAGAAGAAAATGTTTGTAGGTGTTGTTGGTTGATGAAGGAGAAGATGGTTGATGAAGAAGAAGATGGTTGTATGTGTGGTTAGTTGATGAAGAAGATAAGAGTTTGGAAGAAAGGTTGATGGAGAGGATGAAGAATGGAAATTAGATGATTTTGTGTGAGAAATATTTGTATTAGAAATGGATTTTTGTATGGAATGGAGGATGAATTCTTGGTTTTTACTATAGCATTACTGCAGCACTGAGATTAGGGTTTTGTGTGGGTGATTAAGTTGATGATGATGGTGGTTAAGTTGATGGTAATGATGGTTAAGTTGATGATAATTATTAAGATGGTGATGATAATGGTTGGGAATGTGTTGGTTGAGTTAAATTGGTTTGGTTGAGTTGGTTTGATCAAATCAAGTTAAATTGGTTGGGAATTAAGTGGTTGGTTTAATTGATTTGGTTGAATTTGAAGATGGGTTGGATGAGAATTGTTGTGATTGGGTTTATTTGAATTGATTTGGTCTAGGTTTAATCAAATCAAGATGAATTGTGGTTGTGCTTTAATTGTTTTGGCTAGGTTAAGTTGGTTGAGGTTGATTTGAGCTTGGTCGAGATTTTAGGCTAATGACTTTGTGGTGAACCAATTCAAGGAGAATTGGGTTCAATTGAACCAAGCTGTTTCAAGAGACTTTGTATAACAATTGAACTTGGTTCATTGGAATTGAGATTGGTTCAAGTTTGTTCAGGATGGTTTAGCCTAAATTGAGTTGGTTTGAGTGCAATTGGAGACCGATTTGATTATGCAAGGTCGGGTTTTAACCGGTTGGAGTGAGTGGGCCCAATTAGAGAGTCAGTTATTTATTTCTTGTATTTTATTTTGGGTTAATTCTATCAATAGGCTACATTTCATTTACTTTTATTTCGTTCTCCTGTTAGGCATTGTTCAGGCTTGGGAGGGAGTTCCAAGTCTAGCTAGAAACCCAAGGGAGACCATGTGAGTTGGTAGTGGCTATTATTTTGTATAATTGGTTAATTGATACTATTTTGAAATAATTATTTAATGGCTACTATTTGGAGATAATTGTTTAATTATTCCATTTTATATTATTTAATGATTTATATTGTTAAAGGTTACTTATATTTATTTGCAATTCGCTATGCTTTAGCAATCGTATGAGTATATCTGGTTTTGACAATTAAATTATGCACAATTCTTCTAAGAAAATGCCTATGATTATTCTATATTGCTTAATGTAAAGTTTTATTGGTTCTTATTCTGCCATTGATATTTTATTGGATTTGAAATGAGTTATTTGTGTATGCTTCATACTTGAAAAAGCATTGTTGTTCAAAGGAGAGGATTTTCGGATTGTTACTTGATTTGAAAGTTGTTCGTTGATTTATGTTAAAATCTTTGGACACGCTTGTGTTTATCATTTCCGTGAGGAAATGACATATATTTTGGATATTGATTTTTGTCCTGGTTATGGACTGCTTGTTGCGAGACATCTGGTTTTGTGAGTGGTTTACTTGTTAATTGCATAGATTTAATAAGAGTATTAGAGTATTTCTTTATGTGTTTTATAACATAAATTTGATGATGGATCATATTTCATTCGATATATATATATAGAGATATTTTGAGCAATGATTATTCGGCAAAATGATTCTAGTATACCTATACGTATTTATCTTGGAAGAAGCATGTTTACCTGTACATGTATTTACATGCAAATGGAATATGATTTGATGTATATTTCCATATTTAAACATCGTATGCTTGATTCCTCGAGTTGGAATTGGGAAAAATTGCATCGTGGCATTTGGATTTTTGATGGTGACATGGACTTTAGTCCGGTATTGCAGTGGGGGGGTCCCACGGTCCGGCCTAATGGGAGGCAGCGTGGTCAACCCTGAGTTTACCATGGTCAAGAGGTGCCCGGAGCCATTAACAGGGGGGTTCTTTTATGTGAGAAACCTGGGGTCACCACACGGGGATCTCAGTGGCCAACGTCAAGGTTATGAATGCTTTGATGGCTCTCAACCTAGTTGCGATGGCGGCTAAGTAGGAGAGTGTTTTCATGTCAATGACTTGAGATTGGTTTTATTGTTCAGTTGTGCAAATATTGATATCATTTTTGGATTGTGATGAGGGGGCGAAGCCCAGCTGTCGCTTTGAAGAGTCTCTCACAAAATTTGTATTTTTCTGGTGAATGTTATTTTGCATTGTGATGAGGGGACGAAGCCTAACTGTCGCTCTTAGGAGAGCAGTCTCTCACAAAAATTTATGTTATTTTGGATTGTGATGAGGGGGCAAAGCTCCGCTGTCACTCTTAGGAGGACAGTCTCTCACAAAAATGTGTGTTTTCTAAGAAATTGATTTGATGTTGATTTCTGTTGAATTTATGTTCCAAAAGCTCTTTAAAGTGGTATTTTGCCAAATTTACGGGTCTTTGTGAAAGTTTGAAAGTTATTTGGGAAAATTGACCTTTATGTACTTTATATACGCTATATTTAATTATTTGGAATTATTGAGCCACTATCGACCAACTGAATGTGTTGCGAGTTTGCAGAACAAGACCCTACTAGCTTTGCTGTGCATGAGTATAGAGCCCGATCCAAGGTGAGTTGAAAGGATTACTGATGGGTCCCTTTTCTTTCTTCTGGCACTGTCGTGATTGTGTAGCGATTGTACCTGCATGTTGGATTAATCGTGAAAATTGTATCCATGTTTTGAACCATGTAACTGTTTAAAGTTGGTATTATACCCTATAAATCTGATTTGGTTTTTCAGGTGTCAGTTTTCCAGTTGAAATGGATTTCTATCTAATGGGTGCCACATTACCCCAGTAGAAGGGGTGGGTGTGACAACAATTCATGAGCTTATCCACTTATTGGACGAGCTTCCCTTTACTAGTAATAAAATGATTAGCCTGGTTCGTGCTAGTGTGCGGAGGTCTGATAGTCTGCTGGGGGATAAGAAAAGGTAGAGACTTAACGGGAATGGGATGTTCTAGGTGAAGTCCTTTTACAATTTCTTAATCGATGGGGGCTCATATGCCCGGTTTCGCGTTTCTTTTGGCGTGGTGGGTGCCCTAAGAAAATCAACTTCTTCAACTGGCTTGCGTGGAAAAACAAAATCCTGTCCTTGGAAAATCTGGCTAGAAGGAGATGTAACAGGTTGCCTACTAATACCTGTGTCTTGTGTCACATCGGGTCAGAGTCGGTCGACCACCTGTTCATTCGCTGCGCTTCCGCGAAACAATTGTGGGTATACTTCATCAGAATACTTCAGCTACCTCCGTCACCGTCTTCTCTCGAGGATCTTTTGGGCCGGTGGAGAACATGTTTTCATAATGAGAGAAGGGCTTTTGGTGACTTGGTAGTGAAAGCAATAATTTGGAATATCTGGCTTGCTATGAATGATTGTATTTTCAATGCCAATGTTTTGTATGCACATTGTCTCATTGTGAAAATTGACCGTATGCTTGTATCTTGGTGCTCTTCTATTGGAGAGGGACATAGAACGAAGATAGAGGAAGATATCAGCACCGTTAGAAGAAGTTTGGAGTTCCTTGGTCCTCATGTGCAGGATTGTGGTGAGACTCGGACCTCTGAGGAGACGCATGTTCCAGGCTTTGGCTAGGTTTTGAGTTGTTAGAGCTTTTGGGGACTTCTGCCCTTTTTGTTGTTCTTTTTTTGTTGTTCTTTATAACATTTAGTGGTTGGTGATTTTTGTATTTTTTTAATTTGAGGTGGTTTATCCACCTTTTAAAATATATATATATATATAAACAAAGTTAAAAAAAAAAAATGGATATAAATGGATTAAAAATATAAGTTATCGTAACACTATAGAAATTATCAAAGATTAGACTATCCACCAAAGGTGATGTGAGCCAAATTTTCAATAGAGCTTAAATTTAAAATACATAATAAAAAATAAATATTTTAAAATAGCAAGATGGAGATCAATATTGAGTTGATGTGCTACTGGCTATTTCATATGTCAATATTTTCCGGCAAGGGAGAAAGACAACTGTTTGACCAGAAGGACAGAGTTGAGTGACTAATGATTAATATATTTTACGATAAATCTTAATATAATATTAATCTTTACATGTAAATATATAAAATACATAACTATGATCAATAACTTTGAGTTTGATTGATTTATAGCTTTATTTTATTTATTAACTAACTTCACCAATTAGCTCATCACAAGCACTCGCACCAAAGAGAATCAAATGCCATTTTATTTGTGTTATACGATTGTCAAAAGTAAAGTGGAGGTGCACGTGTGCCAAGACTCTGGAATAGGCTGTACAAAGAGCTAGTGTGGATAGCGGGGGTTGCCTTTATTTATGCATGCAAGTATTAGCCATTGTCTATGAAATTTAAAGGTAGATCTTTGTATGTTCTCTTTAACCTCTTCCTATTATTTTTACCCATCAAACTTTTTAGGTTCAGCTGTTTAAATTTATTTTAAAATGAAAAATTATTCATAATTTAATTTATTTTATTTTTTAATAAAAAAAGTAAGTAATTCATCTCAACCAATACATTAAGAGATTGTTAATCTCACTTGGAAGAGTAAAGAACTACCATCATTTCTGTGTGAATATGATATTTATTTTATAACTTTAACTTAATCAATATAATTTAAAGTAATTAAATTTTAATTACTTAAACAATATTTATTAAAATTGATATTTTAAAAATTAATTAATAATTAAATTTGCTAAAAAAAAGTATCACTCAAGATATTCCAAAACCAAGAAGAAAGCTTATTTGGATTGTTGCTTTTCCAACACATATAAATTCTTTAGTGTAGCACTTATAGTGTAAAATCTATTGTATTGAACATTAGAATTGAATTGTTAACAAGAAAAGTTCAAAATATTGTTAGTTTTTCCTAGGCAAATAGTGATTTTAAACTATTGAAATAATATTGTACCAGTTGAAATTTTGTATTAAAATGTTTCAATTAGTTCACTTAACATTTAAATTGGACAATTTAAACAAGAATATTTTGTGGATTATAGAATAGAGAAATTATAAAAAATAAAATAAAATGAAGAAATATTTTTATGAAATGTGAGGGAGTTTTGCGTTTTGACTTAAAATAAGATGGTTGAAAATTTGAAATACCCTTTTCTTTTACTCAAATTAAGATTTATTAACAAGATAATTCAAAAGTTCATATATATATATATATATATTAATTGTAAATTAAAATTCTTTGCAATTGAATAAATTGAGTTAATCACAAGAGTGTATATATATATGTGTACATATGCATGTTAATTTTATACAAGTATATACGCATGCACGATTTTTTTTTTATCCATTTAAGGTTTTAGGTTGGATCAAAAAATATTTAATCACAAGATAAAAGTAAAAAAGGAGGTTGATACTTGATATCATGGACCACACATGAATTGGTGCATCAGCCTAGACATGATTTATGGCAGCCACATGGTTTTTTTCCCCCACCCACCCAGTGCAAATGGCATCTGCAAATCATATCATTTGATCATTTTTTGTGTGACAAGATTTATGAGACACCAAAACGTACCCTTTTCATATGGATCCCACTCTACCAAAACCATGAGTGGGATTTATAGTTAGCAAAAATAATCCATAAAATTAACTATTCACATATTCAAAAGTCTTAGTGAGATAGAATAATTATTATTAAATTATGTACTTTTTAACCAATTTCCTCCTAATTTTTTAAAGTTGATTCCAGTATTCTATTATTTATTGTGATTTGAATTCTTTTTTCCTATTTTTCATCGAATTACAGTTTCTTAATTCCTATTCTATCAAATCATTAAATATGTTATTTTCTAGATTTAATTAAATGAGAAACATGGTTATCAAATGAAATATGACAATTTTTTATATAACAAAATTTAATCGATGAAATAGAAGAAAAAAAAAATGTATGCATGCATGCATGCACTAATACAAACAAATAAGGAAGCAATTTCAAAACCTTATCTTGAAAGGAAAACCATATAGTTTGATTTATTTTTTATTTTTTTGAATTGTGCGAAAGTCAGAAATAAAATTTTACTGCCAATCTTACCATGGAGAATAATATATTAATTATTTTATTACTGAGGTGATTACCCACCAAACATTTGAAAATTTACGCAAGTAAAATAACCAAAAGAGGCACACATAATGGAAGGTCTCATTTGGTGTGGGTGCATGCCTAGCTCCCATAGAGAAAGAGAGAAAGAGAGAGTGGGCATGCCATTAGCATATGGCTAATAAGCTTGGGGCCATGGAGAATTTAAAAGGAGAAGAAGATGTTCCCATGTGAGTAATAAATTTGGAGCATTGGGAATCAATTTGCTTTATTTTGTGGTCCTGACTCATATCTGTAAGTTTCAATGCATGCCAAAGGAATAGTGCTTTGTTTGGTTCGTACTTAGAATTGTGTTGCTGTTGGGTACCTAGGGCCCAACATGCACTGCTGGACTGTTCTGCTTCTCTTATAATTTTTAATCAGCTTGTGATTAGACTTCACACTGGTGCCCGGGGGGTACACATTAATTTGTTTGTTTGTTTTTTCTTTTAATATTTTGACCAACATATTCAAGTAAAAAAGTTTGACTATTGTGTCTGATATCTTTGTAAGTTGTAAGCCTCTCATCAAGATTCATACAAAGTGCAAGCTTTTATTTTGAGGCCATGTGAAAGATCTTGAGATACTCTCTTACAAGATTAAAAAAAACCCCATTTGTTATATCAAAGAATTTTAAGTTACAAGCTTTTTATTTTATTTTATTTTTATTTTTCGTGATGTGTGTGTATTGATGATTGGATGGGCATCACAAACTATGCCTTCGCAACATTTTCAGAAATACCTAACACAAGTTACACAATGTTTAATTGGGGATATGCACAACTTCTTTAATCAAACAAATTGGGATAAGATATAAAGAGATTTTTTATAAAAATTTAATTTTTAAATAATATATTTAATATTTAAAAAAATAAAATTGATAAATATTTATTATTATTTAGAAAAGTAAAATTTTATTTTTTAAATATTTTGTTTTCATTAGAATTAATTAAGACAAAATTTGGTTTGTTTAATCCTATATCCTTATCCCCCAAGCATCAACTTGGTTATGGAAAAACCAAGCTTGCAATCTATTGATCAATAGAGGCTAAGTATATTATTGTTGAACATAATTTTTTTTTAATAGGGTGGAAAAACCACTCATTTTACAACTAATGTTATAAGAGAGAGTTGCAGCTTCTCATTTAGTAATAGAAATTGTTACCATCCTTTTAAAGTGAGGGTGGTAAAAAATCCCTAACTTCATATTGGTTTTGGTATATTATGCCAACAAGATATGTCGTTTATGTTTTGAACTACACAAACACACGTTCACCACTGTAAAAGTGTTTAGTTTAGTGCTTGGATGTCACAATATATTCACTTACGGTCTCTATTGGCAAAACAACAAAATTTATGACTAAAATATTCCACAAGACAACAAAGCACACCATCATTAATGAAAGAACCATAATACGTTTTATATAGAGTAGGGACCAAAGTGAAACTTTTTTCAGTTTATAGACCAAACCAAAGATATGTTTATTGTGCATGAAAAATATGCTGAGTAGTATAGTTGCACAAAATTGTGAAAAGTAAGAAGTAACATGAGAACCACTGGTCGTCCAATGGTACCTCATTGAAATAGTGAATGGGCAATTGAGAGGTCAAAACCTTTTCACATTTCTTACTGTGTGATACTGTACAACATTTTATAATAATGTGTGAAAACTCTTTACAATACTGTTCATAGTTTACTAGGTTTCCTATAGAAAAAACTGTATTTTTCTTTCTTTAAGGGTTAACATAGTAGAGAAGATATTTGGTAGGCCATTATTGCCTTGTGTGTTGTTCACCCTTTATGATAAAATTCTCATAGAGTCATTAAATCAGCGTATCTAGTACACCTCTATACCTATAGGTTTCCTTGACGACACTTATTGTTTTTATGAAAAAAATATGATCAAATGAAGCCAACCAATAAACCAATGCAACTTTTTTGGTACTATATGGTATTGTGTAAATATTGTATAATACTCTAAAAACACCTTACAACACCATTAACTATTCAGTAGGTGTGTGCTTGGTTCGCGGAATGGGAATGTGCGTAATAGGATTAAGAATAGTGAAGTAATGAGAATGAAAATAAGGTGATAGGAATGGTAATGAAAACTATGTTTGGTTGGGGGATAAGTTATTGGTAATAGAAAACACGAGGAAAGGGAATATAGTCAAATGGCACTTATACCCTTTCAAGTAAAAAGATGATAATTATATATGAAATAGTAAGTTATTTATAAACTATTTTAAATATCACAATAAATTTTAATTAATATAATTAAATATTTAATATAATATCTAAAATTAATAATTTATTGATTTAATTAATATATATTTAGTAAATAATCTTTATATTTATAAACTATTTAGGTATGACCGTTATTTTAATTAGGAAAAATTACTTATTAGTCTTTGGAACTTTTTATTTATTTCAATAAGTCTTTCTGACAAAATATTATCCTTCCCAGTCCCTATTTTTTACAACTAGTTCCATTTCATCCCTCTCGTCATCTTTTGAAGTTCAAATTCTATTCGACAACACACAAATTTGAATAGATTCGCCAAATAGTAAGCGGATACACTAAAAATTAAAGAGCAATACTAAAAATTGAAGGTGATGTAGGAATAGTAAATCCGAAGTACCAAAACTAAAGAGCAAAATTAAAAATAAAATGTGATGTAAGAAATAATAAATCCAAGATTATCTAGCCGTTGGACTTAAAAGTAATTCTGGAAAAATGGACTTTTATAGGGATTTGGAAAAATCAAATGTTTTTTCGGCGCAATGCTAAAGTTGTTTGGACTTTTTTTGAGCGATTCCTTTTTTAATTACTAAAATTTAAATATAAATTGAATATTTCACTTAAATAATTTATTTATTTAATTTTTATAATTACCTGCATAAATGATATAATATTTTTTTTGTAGCTTTTAAAATTTTTATTATAAAATATTCATAATATTATTATTCATTTAATTTATTATAATTGAATGTTTAAATTAAACCTATAACACAATAATTAATCGATTTAATTACGATAATTAACTTACAACTTTTATTAAAAATTACAATAACTATCACACTACACTTTAGTTATGATATATTATCTCACACTACTTTCGAATTGCAAAACACACACTTGCAAATCTTGAGTGACCTACATAGATTGTTTCTTCATTCCACAATATAAAAAAAAACATAGACAATATATATATATATATATATATTCATCACACAATGGTTGAAAATAACAAGTGATCTATAAGATATGTCTGCATGGTTTACAACTAATTACTACCCATGCATGGTTTACAGACACTAGTAATATTTCCATGTAACACATGGTTTCCAGACACATAGTTTCAAAATAACAATAGTAATGCTTCGAGGCAAAGGCAAACACAAACACATGGTTTACACAAACACACTACAAAATATAAATGGAATAGCTTGATATGCTTGTATTGCTTGAACTGTCTTCCATTTATCTCATCATTATTGCTTGAAAGACCTAAAAATGTCACAAGAGGCAGGTAAAAAAAAATCACCATTTGGCACAAAGAAGAAAGCAATTAAAAGTAAATATAACATGATGCCATCTTAATCAAATTAAAGAGCAATTTTTACTTTCATTAGAACTATTAAAAATGGACTTATGGAAACATGATATGATCTAAAGTGAAAAATAAGCACAACATACGCAATATGAAATTCTTACCATTAAAATTTACACACTAGACGAGTAGTATGGCATCCTAGCTAAAAGTACCCTACAAAAACTCAATTTTTTATCATTTGGAAGGTCCCAAAAAACCTTTAGTTGATCCTCATTCTCTGTTAGTACCTACAATATGATAATTGCTTTATCATCACTTTGCCCATCAATCTCAAAAAGAAGTTGGCTTAGCACTTTATTTTTTTCCTTCAATTTCTACACAAGCTTCTTCCTTGAGAGCAACAATTTTGACATTGTGGGCAGCTGCTTTAGCATTGCGAGCTACAGAATCAACAGTGCGGGTTGCAACCTTGGCTAATTTTTAAACTCTGGGCCAAACCATATCTACGAAACATCAAAAATTTTTAGATATTTGCTCCATCGTTGGGTTAATTGCAATATCTTTTTTTCTTTTTCGGTGAGCAGATATTCTTGAGGTGTTGGCATTTGCACTACACCATAATGAGTCTTTAGCAGCATTTAGTTTCGGTGTTTTTAACAAACGCCGCTATATTTAAGGTTTTTGTGGTGCTTTTCCATAAACGCCGATAAAAATAACAATTTAACGGTGTTTTTTCAACAAACGCCGCCAAAATACTGAAATTTAGCCGTGTTTTCAAGTAAAACGCCACAAAATTCTTGATATTTTTAAAATTTAAATTTATAAAATTATATTTAGTGGCGTTGTTCAGAAAAGGCTGCAAAACGATTGATACTTTTTTATTTTAAAATTACACAAAATTAAACTTTTGTGGCGTTTTTTAACAAATGCCGCCATATTATTGAAATTTTGTGGCGTTTTCAACTAAAATGGTGCTAAATTATTGATATTTTTAAATTTCAAATTCATTAAATTTATAGTTAGCGGTGTTTTACAAAAAGTGCCACCAAACGATAGATACTTTTTATTTTAAAATTTATAAAATTAAACTTTCACGACCTTTTTCAATAAACGCGACCAAATTATAAATTTTTTTTGGATTTAAAATTTATAAAATTAAATTTTAGCGGCATTTAATGCATAAAACTTTCCTTTATTTTATTAGTCCTTAATTGTTTTCTTTTTTATCATGCATGTCATTTGTGCATTGAGGACAATGTACCATTCAAGTGTGGTGGAGGGTTTTATTTGTATCAATTGTGATGATTGCATGACTTAGGACGATCTATAATTGTGGTTGATAGAAATTCCTAAGTCTAGGGGGATAGGTGTGAGTTAGTGTCTTAATTTTGAGCTAAATTGTAGACTCACTCTTACTTTGAGAACCTAGTCCGATGTTATCACCCTAAATCTGGAGCCACATGTGTTTAGATTGAAACCCCAGTTTAGAGACCCTAGTTGTTGTTCTTATGTTAAAAAAATATAATTGCTAGAAGTTAGATGCCTTTTCGGATAGCCCTACCGTTTTTTTTTTGTAAATATTTTGTAAAAAGATGGTAGATAGAGCTATCATCATAGAAGAGTGAAAGCCACTCTTGAGTAGTCAAATTTTGGGCATTACAAGTGTACATGTGTGGTGACCTACCAGGAGAGAAGGCTACCTCTAGGGTGTATTGATAAGTGCTTGTGTATTAGTAATACGAAGTATTCTTATCTTACATTGAGTATTACTTTTCTCAGATTTTATCGCTTATTCTTGTGTATATGTGTTCTTTTGTGCATGTAGGGTTGTGGAGATAATTGTGGAAGAAAGGAACCAAAAGTAGATCATGGATGCAATTTTTGATAAAGTCCTTAGATTGAACAAACGTGAAGACACAAGTTGTGCTCAAAGACATTTGGGTGTGTGTCAATCTCCATTGTGTTCAAGAAAATATACAAATTGGAGGGGCACAAAGGCAATCATACTCATGTGTTCCGACTTGTGCAATACTATCAAGATCTTCATTAATGTGATTTCATTGAAGAAGCAACGTCATCTACCGCATGGATGTGTGCCCAATCATGTGGACTCGATGAAAAGTGTGGATTCGGGGAGTATTTTGGCAAAGCATTGTAGCAGTTTACTGTAGCAAAATACTATAGTAGTTACTATTCACAGATTGCTTAAAAAGTCAATTTCGAAATTCACATGGGTGTGTGGAAATTCCACACTCCTATGTGGATGCCTGATTCCAACCCCTATAAAAGCCGTGATTTGGGATTTTTTTTCTATTTTTTTCTGATCTTTCCCCATCTTTGGAGGAGCTCACGGCTAGAGTTTGGAGAGGCTTTGGCTAGGTCTTTGAAGTGGTTCTACGACTTTCGATACCGTGTTCCTTCGGAAGATAGTTATTGGGGGAGCTTTCGTCGGCATCGATTTAGCGAGGTGTGCCCTAGGCTTGACGAGCGAACCCTTGGAGAAGACGAGGCAACTCCATAAGACCATCGATACAGACTACGAGGGGGTTTTACTTATAGATTGCATGATTTTACATTCAATTTCATTATTGATTGTATCTTGCTCCATGGAAAGCTAAACTCCTAGTGGGTGCTTGGACTTGTAAACCTTAGGATGATTTTGTTTCATTGATATTTTATTATGTTTCTTTAATTGATGTTTTTAATTGAGTTCCAACCTTAAATGCTTGTTGAATTGATTTTCTCTTAGAGTGACACTAGGGTTGAGAATCTATCTTTGTAATCCTTGTGGATGAGCGACACACCATGAGGGTTAGACAAAACTAGGTTGGAGAGGATCGAGAAGGTGAGTCGAGAGGTAGCGGAACGTCCCCTTTCTCTTCTGATGTGATTTATCCTATCTCCACGTTGCAAGAGTTCTTTGCGGTCACAATAGAGTGAAGTGATAAGAGACAAACTCCACTGGGGCTTAGTTGCATGCGCAACAAAGTGAAGTGTTGAAGTAATCTTTAGTGCTAGGGCTTGATTGTAACTAGGGGTCTTTCATCTGGACCAAAGGGTTAGATCTATATTAGGGAATAAGGTTTATCACTTGGAATCCCCAAATCTTCATGCAACCCCACATAGTGTGAGGTGTCGAGAGTATCCGTTTTCACTTGGGCATAGTATGAGGGTTAGTCACGGTTGACCTTAGGTTTGGGACTGTGTGTCTTAGGATTTTCATGACTCATTAGACATTAGTTAGGAGACATAATGATTGGTCTTGCACTTGAAACAATAGTCCTAGGATGAGCAATGTCCGAGTGCTCCATTTTCTATCGATTGCCTCTCATATTATTCTATTGTGTCTCTTTCTTCTTTACTTTATTCTATTTGTATTGATATTTTTCACACCACTCTTAAATCATCTCCACTATAGCTAAATAAGAATACTTGTGTTTCTGAGCACTAATCCCTGTGGATACGACTACTCACTCACCAAGATACTTTATTACTTCGACAACCCGTGCATTTGCGGTACATACTTGCAAGGGGTGTGTCATGTATGAAGCTACTACTGATTTTAGGAGAGCTGAGCAACAAGGCAAGCACGGTTATGCTCCAGGGCAAGCACAGGTGAAGCACGGGCATGCTTCCTCCCCGTACATTTCTCTGGATTTCAAAAGTTTTCTCTATTTAGCTGAAGCACAAGTTCTTTGCCTTGTTCATGACAATGCTTAGGCTGAGCATGACCGTGCTCTCCCAATGTAGTACTATGCCTAGACACTTAGCCGTTTTCACCAAAGTCTCAAAAGGAGCACGGCAAAAGCACGCCAGTGCTTAGGTTGTGTTGAGCCCGAAAGGTTCCTTTTATTGCCCAAATGTAGGTTTTTCAAGGGAGGGCTTGGCCAGGGTTTAGGGATCCATTTTTGGGCAGTCACCAGAGGTCAACATCAGACTTCACCACACCTTCTGGGGAAACCAAGATAGAGTTGGAGGTACATTTGGGGAGTGAAGCTAGCCAACCAAGGGATTTCTTGAGCATCAATTGAAGAGATTTTGCAAGAAAGAGGGACTCATGATTTTCTATTGTTTTGTACCTCTTTTCCCTTCTCAGTTGTATGAACTCATAAGGGGCTAACTGTTCTGTGGTGCCCTAGGCTATGAATCTTGTTGTTTAGGGTACTTTGACTTACTTGCTTTCAATGATTATGGAGTTTTAATGCGTTCTTATGTTAAACATTGTGTTGTAGAACTTGATGTGCTTGAATTGCATAGTTGTAGTTGTAAAACTTGACGTGTGTTAATCACCATAGTTGTAGTTGCCTCATGTGATTGCAAAACTTGACATGTGAGAGACAAGTAGTCATAATTATAAAACTTGATGTATTGGAAAGTCATAGATACAACATTGCTAGTGAGCACATGTAAGAACCTTGAAATATACCTGATAGTCATTGGAAGCAAGTCAGTACACTATTGCACTTGGGAATTAGTCCGGGCATTACCTCTCATTGTCTGCACAACCTTTCTGTCTTCACCTTTCCTTTCATCCTTCTTGATTATTTTATCTTAGTTAATTCACAACCAACCCATTATTGACTGACTTAAGATTAGAGGAGAGATTAGTACTTGAAGTCCTAGTCCCTATGGTTCGACAACCCTACCCCTCACAAGATAGCACTTTATTACTTGTGGAAAGTAGTCATCAATTGTGCTTCATGCTTTTATTGTACCTTCATGATTTGAGACCAAGAGCATGTACAAAAATAAATTATTTTTAGCATGTTTTTAATGACCATAAATCATGTTTCAATATGATTTCAAAAAATATTACATAAAAGGTATGTTTTAAAAATTATGTCAACCTCATGCACCTATCACTTACCACCTCTTCTTCTTTAACTAATTCACATTATTAAAACTCATTATTATTGATTCATTATTCTATTTTTTGTGAAGTATGGTGATTTATAATGTTATTTGATTGTTACAACAAGTGTAGCAAATGTTAAACATGAAATAAGTGAAAGATGAATGACACTTTGGATTTTAATTAATTAGATTGAGTATTAAATTGGTTAGCATCATGGTGATTAATTGAGAGTTAACAAGTCACAAATTATGACATTAATTATGTCTTGTCATTTATTATTTACAGTGATTTTTTTAAAATGATTTTGTATATTTGTGTGGCCTCAAAAATTTTAGCATTGCAAATATAGCCAAAGTTGCTGATAGAGACGCAAATGTATATGTTGATCATGTAATAAAGTGCTAAAAAGTGGGATATCGATCCACAGGGAAGAATGAGATTACTAGTAGTAACCCAAGTTCTGAATATTGGCCTAAATAAGAGAAAGTGTGTGTGAACAAACGCGAAGGTAAAAACAGAAGATACGGAATAAAGAGTAGAGAAATCAGGGGAAGAAGCGATGTTTGAGAATAACATCCCTTTAGGGTTTTGTTAAGTGAAGGACAAAGGTTGCCTAAACATGCAATCCTATTTGAACTGAAAGATTTTCTATATTATACTAAAGCCCCTCTTTCAAGAGTGAAAAGTAAATAAATCGGTACAGTGTTGATACAGTCACCACACGACCGCATTATGCTCTGTGAAATCTCAATGTAAGTTAACAAAAATTTCTTAAGTAATCCTTCTTGCAAAGAGATTACTCCTAATCCGAATACAGAATAGAGATGCGATTTCTCCTAAAATCTATTTCACATGATTCAAAGAGCATAGAAATACTTGTTAACTCACTCAGGAGGATTGAGAGAGAAGAATTCTTCAAAGTACCCTATTTCTAGGCTTACTCATAATCCTCCTCTAATTGCGGCATGTCTATGCTTGGTGGGTATTTCTACTCGTCACAAAGTACATCGAATATGATAACTAGGGCTTTTACAACAATAGCAATCAAGCAATACCAACACATAATTAGATTCAAATAACATGGATTGTAATTAAGAAATAAGTAACTCAACAAGATTCACAACCAATGTCAAAAGATAAAACCCTAGAGTTCAACTATGCTCCAACATCTAAGAAATTAGCCTCCATTAATGGAGAGAAAGCATTCCAATTACAAGACACGAAGAGAATAGACATAAGCATTAAAACCCTCTTCTCAATCATGCCGAAGGTTGATCACTAGGAAACTACAAGGAATCTTTCGCGAACGCCGCCAAGGTAAGCTTGACAGCTACGATCTTCCTTTCCTTGATGATGGAGTCAAATACCCTTCAAAAATCTCCTCTAAGGCCCTAGAGATTCATCTTCTTTCTTCCTTAGCCTAACCTCTAAGAAACGAATTAATGATTGCTCTACAAATCCTCATCAAATCTATTTATACTGTGCCATTTATGGGCTACTTATAGGCATAAGACCGTGGCAGTAAGGAGCTAGGGATGATGGGTTGCAAGCCTTATGGGAGAACTTATGGCCGTAAGTCCTATCCATAAGATCCTCTGTCTTGTGTTACGGTCCAGCTTATGGGCATTAGTGCTGGATTGTAAACCTCTCTGTACTACCCTTATAACTGCCATTACGGGTATAAGCTCTGCTCATAAACTCTTCTGTATGGTCCTTACGGTCATCCTTAAGAGCGTAAGTCCTGCCTGTAAGGTCCTCTGATTTGGTTTTATACTCTTCCTTACGGGCATAAGCATATTTGCAAAGTTCTCTGGAAGAGGCTTATGGCCGTAAGTTACTATAAGCCTTCTAGTTGCCTTATCCTTATCTAATTGATGCCGAGAGATTTCCATCTTCTTAGTTTAGGGTATGGAATATTTCTTTTGGCTATCTCTCATTTTTAAGTGCTGCTTGAAGCCTGAGAATACAAAATACACCATGTTTAGCATCAAATTCCATAATATACTTCTAATACATGACTAATAAGAGTATAAAATGATATAAAATAATAGAACATTGTACACTTATCAGTTGCTTTCAATAACACTCTTATATATTATGTAGTCTAGTCAACTTTAACTCATTAATTGACGGCAATTAAAGTTTTCTCACAATTAAATTGTTAAGTTGAGATAGTGATTGAAAGCTACTACTTTATGACAAATGCTCACAGAGTTTAACATAAGGAAATTAAAATTTTGTGAAAAGACTAGAAGAAGCACTAAGATCCATAATGGAAAGAATCGAGATGATTGCAACTGCTCAATAACGGTGAGAGCTTAGCGTGGACTGTGGAGGACAAGGCTTTGATTGATGTCGTTGGAATACTATTTATAAGTGCTTGTGTATGCATATTATTAAGCATGTTTTACTCATAATGAGCATTACTTTTATTAGGTTTTATGGCTCATTTTGGTGTTTTTGTGATCTTTTGTTCATTCAGGGTTATGGAGGCAGTAAAGAAAGAAAGCAAAAATAGGTCATAAACGCAGGTTTTGGGGATTCTCTTGTGTGGAACAAGTGCCAAGACATGAGCCGTGATCAAACACATGAGGGTGTGTGCCAACTTCCAAGAGTGTGCAAATCTATCTACAAATTGGAAGGGCACAAAGACACTCACAAACTCATGTTCTAGCTTGTGTAGAGTTTTCTAGAGCGTTATCAACATAGTTGAAAGAGAAGAAGCGACATGACCTACCGCACGGGTGTGTGCCCAACTGTATGGCCTCAATGGAAAAAGAAAAATCCAGGATCACTGCAGTAATCACTATAGTAAAGTACTGATCACTGGTATTGTAACTGTTACTGTTCATGCACTGTGAAATGCAGAGAAAATAGAGAGTCCACACGCCCATGTGGAAAATCCACATGGGTGTGTGAAATCCCGATTTCTGTTTTTTTAAAAGCCTATTTGAAGAGTTATGAAGGGTCTTTTTCCTATCTTCGGGAGAGAGCATGGCTAGGGTTTGGAGGAGGTTTTTGCTAGGTTTTAGAGCATTTCTAGCCCGTTCAACATCGACTTCCTTCGAAGGAGAGTTGTTGGGGGAGCATTCGACAGCATCGTTCCAGCGAGGTGTGCCCTAGGCTTGATGGAGGAGTCCTTGGAGAAGGAGAGCGGCTCTTGAAGACTATTATCACGGACAACAGGGGGTTATCTTTATGGATAGTTTACATTTATCTTTGATTTTCATCTTTGATTTTGTATTGCTTTGTGGAGAGCTAAACCCCTAGTGGGTGCTTGGACTTGTAAACCCTAGGATGATTTTGTTTCATTGACTCTTATTATGTTTTCTTTAATTGAATTTTTAATTGAGTTTCAATCTTGTATGTTTATGGTTTGATTTTCCCTTACCCCTTGTTTGGTTCGAGGAGGGGAGGGGAGGAGGGGTGAGGGGGAGTGAGGGGAGGAGTATGGAGGGTTTGAGAAAATATTGTGTTTGGTTCATGGAGGAGTGTGGAGGAGTAGTTTATGTTTAGTTGAAAAAGAGTGGGGAGGAGAGATAAAGAGTGTAATGTGTATTTGACTATTTTGCCCTTGTACAATAAAATAGGTAATAATATATATAATAATCAATTGTAGAATAATAATAATAACACAATATATAATATATGATAAACATTATAAAACACACACAATAATTAGGGAAAAATATTTATTTGAAAAAAAAATTATGAGGAGTCATAACATCTTGATTATAATTGATAAATATTGGTTAAAATGTGAACACCCAATGATCATTCAAACATACCCTATTTTTGTCATATTTATTCATAAACTTAAAAAAAAAATGGTGAAAACATACTTGGAAAGCATACCCTATTTTTTTTTCATATTTAACAAAAATTATGCTCATGATAAACATATTCACAATCCCAAACAAACAATCACTAGGATACAATAGGAATTCTACATATAGGTGAAGGGCATTAATGATATTTTGAATTATTTAAAAATAAAACAATAAACATCCACTCCCCAAAAGACCCCAATTTGGGGGAGTGGATTATGAGGTGAGGAGGGGTGAGGCACCCCTCCTCACCCCCTCTCACCCCCCTTCACTCCCTCAACCAAACAACACCCACACCCCCAACACCCCTCACCCCTCCTCCCTCCCTCAACCAAACAAAGCCTTAGAGTGACACTAGGGTTGAGAATCCATCTAGTCACCCTTTTGACGAGTGACCATCACCATTAGGGTTAGATTTAGCAAGATTGTAGAGGATTGAGAGGGTGAGTCGAGAGGTAGCTGAGCGTCCCCTTTCACTTCCGATATGATTTATCCTACCTCCACATTCCAAGAGTTCTTTGCAATCACAATAGAGTGAAGTGTTGATAGATCTTTTCCACTGGGGCTTAGTTGTGCATGTACAACAGAGTGATTAGGGATTAGATCAAACCCTTTCATTGGGGCTTAGTTGTGATTAGGGATTTTTCGCTTGGACAAAAGGGTTTGATCTAGATCTGGGAATAAGATTTATCACTTGGAGTCCCTAGAACCCTAAGCAACCTCACGCAGTGTGAGGTGTTGAGAGTCTTCCTTTCCGTCGGGGCATATGTAGAGGGCTAGTCACAGTTGACCTTAGATTTGGGACTATGTGCTTTTGGATTTCCATAACTATTTAAATCTCAATCAGGGAAGCATAATGTTAGTCTTGCACTTGAACAAATAGTCCTAGGGGAAGCATTGTCCAAGTACCCCACTTTATCATTGAGTGTTTCTTCCTTTTTACCCTTTGCTTATTTTCTTTTTAGTTTATTTCATTAACATCTCAAATACAATCACCAATTGATCATCACTTTAGCTAATTAGCAATATTACTTGTTTCTAGACTCTATTCCCTATGAATTCGACTACCCACCGCTTGGGTACTTTATTACTTCGACACCCGTGCACTTGCGGTACACACACGCAAGGGTGTGTCAACTATCACCAGATTGCAATGGAGGGCAGTGAAAGCAAGGTGGTGTGAAGGCAATCAAATGGAGTTCTACTGAGATGACGGCGATGATGCCGCTGCTTTGAGAAATGAGATTTGTGAGAATAAGCGATGGAGAAAGGAAAGTTAGCCAAGAGTTCACAGGTGGATTTGACTTAAGAAGATGAAACCTTTTTTTTAATAAGAAGGGTATTTAGGACTTTTTAGTTGGGGATAATGACAATTACCACAAAAAATGAGGGTAATGACCATTATCCTAGCTAAAGGATCACCGTTACCATTCAAAGGGTATTCATGACTCATGATGGATACCCAAACATGGGTATCCATCACTGTATATAATGGTTCCCCCCTTTATGTGGAACCATTACTGCAATCCAAACATGCACTAGGTTTTTTATGAAAGGAACTGTATTTTTCTTCCCTCAAGGGTTGCATAGCAGAGAAGATATCTGGTAGCCTTTTATTGCTTGACGTGTTAGTCCGCCTTTTATGATAAAATTTTTAGGGAGTTATTAAGCCATTATAGTTAGTGTACCAATATACTTGCCAGTCTCTTTGACGATGCTTGGTATCTTTGTGAAAAAAAAATAATATCATCAATGCAACTTTTTGAAAATTAAGTACATCACATTTGCACTTGACATACAGAAACCAGTCATTAAGCTAAAAGTTTTCCGTGCAAAATCATATAATATTATAATATTATTAAAAATTATAATATATTATATTAAATTAAGTTATATTATTATAAAAAAATTTAAAAGAGAAATAAATTTTAATTTCATGATTAATTAAAATATATTGCAATATTATTTATTTAATTATAAAATTTATAATGATAAATATCATATCTTATTTTCTTTAATAAGTGAATTATTAGATTAAAATTTTTAAATATTTTTTTAAAATATAAAATAGGTGAATTTCTCTCATGATAAATTGAAGCCTTTTATTTATGAAATTGTGATATCAATATATATATATATATATATATTAAAGTAGAAAAGTGGAAAGACATGTGTTAAGTCGTAATAAAAAGTTTTCCATACAAAAACCATATAATATTATAATAATATTATATACATAGAAGTAACTATTAGTCCCTCTATAGTTTGCATATCCCTAAAAAATCCCTCAAAGTCTGGGTATCACGAAAAGGTCCCTCCTTTTTTATGTTTTTGCCTTTTCAGCCCAAATGGTTGCAACAGAGGAGAAGGTGATGTTAATTGGCCAAGGAAATTACTACTCTATCCCTGTTCCTTATCCCATAATCTCAAGAGTGCGAAATAATGAAAATAGCCCTTCAACTGGCATTGGGAACTTGCTTTGCTGAAGGTGCACCACTTCGCCTTCTTCTTATTTTGGTGAAGCTTGTAGAGATCCCCTTTTCTGCAATCATTTTCCTTGCGAAACATCACCTTCGAGTTGTCTGGAGACTTGGGCTCTCTCAAGGGCTTCCATTCTAGGTGTATCGGTGACTTCCTCCAAGGAGAAACACGGCCGTAAGGTGAGAAGACATGCTTGGGTGGTCGCCTAGCTGGATCAAGCTCTAATGTTGTGTGGTGCATATTTTTTAGCGTTTGTAGTTTGGTTGTTTATTTCCTGTGTAGTATTGGTTAGCTCTTGTGTAGAATCCAACTTTCCGCACTATGTATTTTGTAATGTTTGTCATTTTGGTTGTTTATTTTCTATGTATTATTTGTTGGTTTTTGTGTATAATAAGGTTTAAGTATGTGTCACTTTGTTTTGATCTTCAAGTCATTGACTGATTATGTGTATTTCTTAATAACAACTGGAGATGGCTACAATGCTAGTCAATACGAGATGTTATATGGTCTCTATATTGAAGAAGGAAATGAGTAGGTGGTACTGGGAGATCCTCTACGGAACGCCTTTTGCCCATTTTATGGATGTGGCACCCGTGATGCAAGAGAGTGGGGTGTTTGACGCGTTATTGCAGGTTTATGATGATCGCAACCAGCGCTTTAAGCTAGGGGAAAACATGCTGCCATTTAGGGCAGAATATGCGGTACTCATTCTAGGAACTTTCCACGGCCTCCAAAAGATGTTGAATAAGAAGAAGAAGAGAGAAAGGAAAGGAACAAAAGGACTTCACTACAAGTTTGAGCTCCTAGAAAGAACAAGAACAAGAACTAATAAAAAACAGGGAGCTTCCACAACAATCCCAAAGAAGAAGAAGATGATGATAAAGAAGAAGAATAAGAATAAGGAGGACGAGGAGAAAAACCAAAAGCCTCTAAGAGGGAAGCTTCTTTGGATTTTGTCCATACACCTTACGGAAACTAGATGTGACTTGGCGGGAAGATAAATTCCACCGACTTTTCATTTTATCTCACATAAGCATTTTTGGTAATTCACATGAAACTAACTGATGGACTTAATGATAGGGACTAAAAGGAAAATGGTTGAAAAAAAGAGGGATTATATGGAATTTTGAAAAGTCAAAGGGACTATTGGGGAAGAATGAAACTTGTCAGGGATTTATAAATAATATTTCCTATTATATAACAATATTAAAATATTTATAATATATATATGTATATATATATATATATATAATATGAATTAAATTGCTTTATTTATTATCTTTTTAAAATATAAATAATTATCTTATCAAAATATAGAAATACATTAATTTAAGTCATAATAAATTAACATGTTATTAATATATATTATATTCTATGAATAGGAAGTTCAAGTTTTGATTAATCTATCAATTATTTGCATTAATATTTTTAAAATAATTTTTCAAAATATAAATGTAGATAAATTAAATTTTTTATTGATCAAATTTAAAAATTAATAATGATAAATATTCTATCTTATATTAATTTTAATATTATGTGATGTTCTAGTTTTAATATATATATATATATATATATATATCAATCAATTATTTAGTTTAATATTTGTTTAGTCACTATTCCATTTGTTATCTTCGTAAATTGTATAATGGTTTTTACTAATTAATTTTAGGGTCTTTTAGGGATATTGATGGGATTATTAATGCTTTAGAAACTATTGTAGGTTCATGTGTGCTTGTAGTTACTTAATAAATATGCTAATGATTTGATACATGATTTAACAAAGGTAACGTTATAATTAGACATGAATTATACAATTCTAAACCTAACAAATATGACCATTTTATTATATACTTATTTTTAATTTACCTTCAGTTTTCAACAGATGGATATCTTATCTTGTTAACATTTAGGTTAGAAAAAAATACAAATAAAAACTTAGCAAAGTGATGACTACGTGACAATAATGAATTAATTTCAAAATATATTTCAAGTTTTTATATTGAAATCTTGTTTGTGTAAAGTAAATTAGTTATGGTTTTTAAATAATTAATTTTTAGATCTGATTGCATATTTCCATGAGTCTAATGTGTTTTTTGGACTTGATAAACTAAAGATGCTAAGTTGAAGGTGTATTTATCTAATACTAATTAAACACAAACTATCTTTAATAATGTACTAAAACTTTTAAAACAAATTATAATTTCAAAAATATTTATAATTACAAAAAGTTTTAATAATTTCAAAAATTAATAAAGCTTTGATATAAAAATATCGCTAAAATAAATGTAAATTATTTGAGGGGTTGTATTGCAATAGCATGAAAATATTTGTAAATTAGTTATAAATTAATTATAAATTATTAGAGGGATTATATTGCTGGACCACGAATGTATTTGCAATTTAGTGCTAAATTAGTTATGATTCATTAAAGAGTGTAAATTAAAAATAATATGTATAGTACAATATCATATATATACAATTTTATCATAGTTTTTTTTAGTAATGAATAAAGGATAAATATTTTTTTTATCATTTTAAATACATTTGAGTCAAAATTATCTTTCAGTTTTGTTGAAAGCAATGTTGTTTAATTATATTATTTGTTATAAATATTAATATCAAATTCATAGCCACTCATTTTATAGAACAATCATTGAAGTGACTAACTATGCATCATTAATGATTTCATTAATTATATCAATTCAATATGTCCACAGATTGGGAGTTTTTTTTTTTTTTAATTTTCAAATATCTAATTTGGTCTTCATATAAAGTTAGATAATCATTCAATAGTTAATAATGTGAGAATCAATAAATAATTCTTCTAAATTTAAATTAAGTTTGTTGTTTTCAAACATTATTATCAAAAACCAAAGGTTCATGGGTCATGGGTCAATAGTCAAACCGGGGTTGACCTTGTCATGAATAATATATATATATATATATATATATATATATATATATATATATATAATATAAACATATAAGATGTATTATATATGAATAAAAATTTGAAAAACAATAATATAAAATTTCAACAATCAAATACTCTTTCTGATAATTTATAAATATTAATTTAATATCTTAAATAATAAACAAGAAATATGTCACGATAACCTAATAAAATTTAAAATACAAATTCAAGCAAAAACAGAACATTAGAAAATTAAAAATAAATTTTATACATAACCCTCGGGGTTGACCAAATTTCATGGTTGACTGGTTCAACGGGGTACTCGATAGAGTCATCTATGTTAATTCCTTGTGCTGGATTTTCATATAACCTGACCTAATAATATGACCAGCTTTGGTAAAACCAGGTCAAATTGGTAAAACAATTATATAATATTGATTTACATTTTCTATGTCGTTTATCTCTCACGTGTATAGCATGGCTATAACGCTAGTTATTTATAATATAATATATTAAATTAAGTTACTTATCTAATAATTGTTTTAAAATACGAATAAATTTTCTTATCTCATGTCATGATATATATTAAATTTAATTTTTATACATTAAGATATTTTTAAAATAGTATTACATAAATTAAAATCATTTTATTTTATGCAATTATAATATTATATATATAGGAAGTTTAAGTTTTTATCAACCAATCAATTATTTTGATTAACATAAATTAAAATAATTTTATTTTGTCATTCAAATCGTCACAAACAAGACACAGTGGATACTGAAGGGTTGAGTCGTTAGACTTTGGGAGATTCCATGCTTTCAAGATAAATCAAAATCAATAGTTTTGAGATAGTCTTCATGGATGGATTGGTTTTTTTTTCTCTTGATATAAAACTATTATATGTTTAAACATTAATTGTCTATATAATACCTTTTGTTCATAAATTAGCTAATTTTTATTTTATCAAATTTGTACTACAGAAGGTTTCATGCATCAATAAAACATTAATTGGTTTGCCAGTTTATAACATTGATTTATGAAGGAAAAGAATATCTTCTACCTAAGTTTATAATTGGAAATGATAATATGCTATAAAAATTGACTAGCCACATGTTCAAGCTAAACTTCACGTTAAACACTAACTTTATAGATGCTGTAGATGAAAATTTTTCAAGGCAATGTTTTATGTTTAGATCACTTGCCGACATTTTGGACTTAGATGAACGAGATGATAAGAAATTATTAGGTAAGTATTTAATTATTTATTCAATTGTTTATGCCTTTAAAGATGATGTTTTATAATACAACTTTGTTGAAGATGTAATATGAGATATCATTCGCAAAGATAATCCTAATTATCAGGAATCTTGTCGAAAGACAAGCAAGCTTATGTGATAAATTATTCAGTAGGCCAAAAAACTTTGGCTTATATTCACTTTAGTCAACGAAATTCAAATTGAATTAAAATAGTTATCCGCCATAATTTCTTAGTCAGCATCCCCTCGCCATGTTAGATTGCCTCTTTGGTGTGCCCATGTCACCTAAAGTTTGTTGCATTAGCGAAGAGCTACCGCATCACCTTAAAGTCTCAATGTCACCATAGGGTCATCTTCCTCATTCCTTCTAGCGCAACAGCAAGACCTAGGGGAAAAGCATGGGATGATGAGGCCTTGTGAGGAATTTGTGTTAAAGCTTCAACACTCTGTAATGGACATGTGCCCTAGATAATATGTGACCTAAAACAAATTGAAATTAACATTTCATTGAAGCTAGTTAATAGATTTTTTTTTAAATTTTCATTTGATTTTTCTACCTCTCTTGTTAATTTCTGATTGATTTTAATAATTCTTTCTGGTTGAATACTAATTTCAGGAGCAATAACTTTCTTTTCCAGCTGGATAATAGAAGCTGGTTAATTTCCCTCACTTCACTTACTTTGTTAGAATTTTAAACATCTTTAGCCTAATTGCATTAATGAAAACAAAGGCTAACTATTTCATTAATTTTATTGCCATTAATCTGACAAAACTAAGTAATTGCTGATGCTAGCATTAATTAATCACTAATGGTTAATTAGTACATATAGATATGTTTGCGTTGAAGATCAGTTAGCAATCATATAGGACTAATTAATCATGCATTACTGATTAATCAATGGTATTAAACATTCAACAATGCTTAATTGCTACATTTCTCTATGTTAATAAGGAAGGATGAATTAATTAATCATATTAACATTAATCAACAAGTAATTCTTAATTACTGATACCCAAAAAAAATTCTTACAGCTCATTGAGCAACATTCCAGTATCTAGTCAACATACATACAATCATTAAAAAAACCTATAAAAGAAAAACAAGTGAGTAACATCCCAGCTTCTCCACATTGACCTTTATGCAAGAATTAAACCAAAAACAATAGTTGGATTGGCTATTTATAGTATTTAGAATACTAAACACCCACATGTCTATAGTATTCACAACATACATCACACACACACACACAGAGGGAGAGAGAGAGAGAGAGAGAGAGAGCTTGGAGTAAGGAAACAAAACAAATGCAACATCTCATATAAATACACCTCCATTCAAAATTGTAAAAGAAAAATCTTTACAGTAATATCTTAAATAATTTTAAAAATAGATAAAGTAGACAAAACCCAAAAAGCTGCACTTTAATTTAGATTTGAAATGTAAAGAATGACACACATTGGGGTTGATAAGTTCATCAACAAAAAAAAAAATAATGCAAAGCTATAATTTCAAGAATGGTATAACAAAAGATTTATGCAAATTTGGTCAAAACTACAAAGGGAGAAATTAAATTGCAACCCCTATTCAAATCCTTCCATGTGGACCACATCTACTAGTAGAAGCTCTTGTAGAACCTATATCTTCCTTTTTTTTTTTGTTAGCATTTACAGTTGTGCCTTTGCCTCCTCTTACACTCTTTTTTTCCTCCTATTCTCATCATTCCCTGTAGCCTATGACCTCATGGAAGAGGATTGCTCAGGTGCATTAATTACCATTATAAAAAAAACAAAAATACAAAACTAGGTTAGTTTTATGTGAAGGCAATATGCTGAGCAAAATGAAAATCTATAAAAACTTAAGTTAGCATGTCCTGTGACTTTGGTTCCTCAAGGGCCTGTGTATGTGATGTGTTTGCCTCTTGTTGGTTGATACCAAACTTGTTAAATCAAACAGATCGCAAGTGTTTGAAATAGATGCCTTTTGATGTGTTGTATCATGTTGACACACACTTCTTAGCAAATGTATGGGTCATCAAGTAATAGTATGTGAGTAGAGTGTCGAATCCACAGAGACTAAATAGTAGAAGTACTAACTCTAATCTTGTTATCTAGCTAAGAACAAATTATCAATGAGTTTCAAATCAACTAAAATCTAAGAATGAAAAGGACCAAAATCATGAGTCTAAGGATTGATAAATTAATACAAGAAGAAGGTGTCCATGTAAGATTTCATTTGGGAATTTAGAGTTAAAGTAATTGCAATTAAATATAGATCAAACCCTAGTATTGTTGGACCGAGGGATTTCAAAAATATATCGGGTGCTCTCTCGAGACACCAATTCCTAATCCCATACTATGATAGAATTTAATCTCTTCTAATCCTACTTTCACATGATTGAATAGAGATCTAAAAAATCCCTAATTGAAATCGGAGCTCTCGCTACATGACTCTAATTCGGAGGAATCACAAGTGGGCTATCTCTAGCGTGTACTCATGATTCCCTTTATTTATGGTTGATCTCACTCAGTGAATCTGTTGATCTCAATCGCACATCAAAATGAAATAGGCACTCTCGTTGTGCTAAATCAATAATAAAGAGACAGATGAACCCAACAATCTGAAGAAAATCTATATTAAAAGAAATATCAAAATAAAATCATTCCAAGTTACACCAAATCCAAACACCGAAGGAAGTTACCCCTCCATGGGTTCATATTTATCTTAAAGCAATGGAAATAAAGCCCTATAACACTAAACATGGAAGAAGAAACCCCCTCTCAATGTCTTCAAAGTAGGAATCAATGTGAGTCGATATCGTCGCCTTGGATTGTCACTCAGGTGATTCCTTCGAACTCCCTCTTGTTCCTTTGATTCGCCTCAAACCCCTAGCATTGTCCAGCAGTTACTTTCCCAAAATCTAGCTCTATGAATAACTTTTTTAGCTTTCTATTTATATCCCTAGGAATCTGGAAGGTACAAGGGTGTGTATTTTGCCTATGTAAATCTCTAGATTGCTCGAAACCATCACTCCTAGGGTACACGACCGGGTGTACATGGCCATGTATCTCCTCATCTAGTAGTGTATATCTCTGGATGGTTCTGTTTCTCAGCTCTTGAGATACACAAGAGTGTGTCTTTCTTCAGTTCATGTTCTCCTATGGACCATGTTCTTTAAGTTCTTGGATGTATACAGTTGTGTATGTTATATACACGGCCATATTCTTCTTGGAAGGACTTGGGTTTGGGGAGTGAATAGTCATCTATACAGCTATATGTATGGACTGTGTATTTCTCTGGATGCTCAATGTTGCTGATGCTATGAAGGAAACATAGGCAAATACACGGGCATGTATCATGCCCGTGTATTTGAATGAATGTTGTTTTCAGCACCATTTTGCTCCCGATTTCATACTTTGGCTCAAGTTGTGCTTCTTTTGCCCTGAAAGTATAAATGGAATAAACTAAGTACTAAATCATCCATAAAAACACTCTTGAAGACCACTTAAGTGTAAAATATAATCAATAAGACATGTATGATATAACACTTATCAAATAACCTCCACTTAAGTTTTTGCTTTTCCTCAAGCAAAAAGATGACAACAAAGATAAGTGCTCGATCTCATGCTTCAAAAACTAAAAGTCTAAAGTGTACATTAAAAGTGACAAATAAGTGAAATACATTCATAATTGTTTTTAGCAAGTATAAACACGCCATATTCAAAGTGTTCCCTGTGTGTGTATGATTCAACTCACAATTCTCACCTACTAACAAAGATTTGGTTATTCAAAGATGTTTTTACAATTGTGGCTTTTACCACTTAGGTTGACAATAAACTTAACAAAAAGAAATGGTAGCTTTCACACATCCCTAGAAGATAGATCATTCTCCTGTTAGGGCATACTTGTATCCAACTTTTCAAGAGTAGCTTCACACTTCAAAGGTGGTAGCTCTTTCCTTTTCTACTCCGTGCCCATATATTTCATAGAATGTTGTTTTTAGCACCGTTTTGCTCCCGATTTCATACTTTGTCTTGAGTTGTGCTTCTTAACACACCCCTTGCGTGTGACCCGCAAGTGCACGGGTTTGTAGAAGTAATAAATCCCAGGTGAGTGGGTTATCGTATCCACATGGAATAGTCAATAGAAAGACAACGATTAACTAAGTGAAGATGACATAATAATAGTGTGGATAAAATCAAAGTGAAGAAGACTAAATAAAAAATAAGAAAGAAAGGCACGATAAAATGAGAGGGAAGGCAATCGATAGAAAGTGGGGCACTCAGACATTGCTCCCCCTATGATTATTGATTCAAGTGCAAGACCAACTATTATGTCTCCTAACTGATGCTTAATGAGTAGTGAAAATTCTAAAATACACGGTCCCAAACATAAGGTCAATAGTGACTAACTCTACACTATGTCTAGGCGGAGAAATCGCTTAGTCTCAACACTTCTCATTGTGCAAAGTTGCAAGAAGTTCTATGGATTCCAAGTGATAAACCCTATTCCTATATGTAGATCTAACCCTTTGGTACAAGTGAAAGACCCCTAGTCACGATTAAGCCCCAGATACTAAGGATTACTTCAACGCTTCGCTTTGTTGCTCTCGCAAGTAAGCCCCAGCAGAATTCCTCTCTTAGCACTTCACTTTATTGTGACCACAAAGAACTCTAGAAAATGGAGGTAGGATAAATCACACCAAAGGGGAAAGGGGACGCTCCGCTACCTCTCGACTCACCCTTTCGACCCTCTCCAATCTTTCTTTGTCTAACTCTCATGGTGTGTCACTCACTCACAAGGATTACCAAGGTAGACTCTCAACCCTAGTGTAATCTAAGGGAGAAATCATTCAACAAGCATTCAAGATTGGAACTCAATTAAAGACATTAATTAAGGAAAACATAATAAAAGGTCAATAAGACAATAGCATCTTAGGGTTTACAAGTCCAAGTACCCACTAGGGGGTTTAGCTCTCCATGGAGCAAGATACAATCAATAACAAAATTGAAAGTAAATACATGTAATCCATAAAAAAAATCCCCTCGGTATTCATGTTGATGGTCTTGTGGAGTAGCCTTGTCCTCTCCAAAGGTCCCTTTGTCAAGCCTAGGGCACACCTCGCCGGATCAGTGCCGATGAAAGCTCCCCTAATAACTATCTTCCAAGAGAAATGTGGTGTCGAAGCCGTAGAACCACTCCAAAAGTCTTGCCAAAGCCCCTCTGAACGCTAGCCACAAGCCTCTCCAAAGATGGAGAAGAGATGAAAAGAAGGATGAAAGATGGATCCCCAAATCGGTACAAGTCGCAGCTTTATAAAGGGCTGGAATCGGGCATCCACACTGACGTGGGTAATTTCCACATGCCCGTGTGGATTTCTGGAAATCTGATTTTCTGCGGGCTGTGAACAGTAACTGTTACAGTAAATTGCTACAATGGTTTTCTACATTACCTGCTACAGTACTCCCGCCAAAATACTCCCAAATCCATATTTTTCATTGAGGCAACATAAACGGGCACATGTTCACGCTGTAGATCGCATCGCTTCTTCAATAAAATGCCATATTGGTAAAGATCTTGCTAACATTGCACAAGTCAGAATACGCAAATGTGAATGCCTTTGTGCCCCTCCAAACCATGTAATTGCTTGAGCGCATGGAGGTTGATACACATTCACGTATCATCGATCACAACTTGTGTCTTCACATTTGTTCACTCCAAGACTTCATCAACAAAGTACAATCGCAATATACTTTGCCTTCTTTCTTTCATTATTTGGCTACACAACCCTTCATGCACGAAAGTTCATAAATACACATGTATTAGCGCTAAAATCTGATAAAAGTAATGCTCATCATAAGAAAAGAATACTTCGTATGACTAATACACAAGCACTTATCACTTCTTTTGCCCTGGAAGTATAAACATAACACACTAAGTACCAAATCATCCATAAGAAGACTCTTGAATGCCACTTAAGTGCAAAATATAGTCAATAAAATATGTATGATATAGCACTTATCTCCTTTTAAAATCTAAAAACATTGACTGACCATTGTAAAATATTCCTGTTGAATTCGGGAGTCAATTCCATCCATGGGATTACATGACAAACATCTATTTAATTTTATGGCACAATCAATGTAAGAACAAAAATTACCACTAAGCATTAGACATTTACCTATCTTTCTTCATGATATCTTATGTTGTGTCTTGTAGTACCACATATACTACACTTCATAGCAACCCTTTTCTTGGTTATCTTTCCATTTGTGAAGCCCCTATTCTCCTCACCCAATCCCCTTTTCTAGAGCAGGATTTTCCAACCTTTTCTCTTGTTCATTGGATTAGGTTGGATCATTGGACCTTAATCACTCTTTGGCTAACAATCCTTGTTATGTGTGGGGTTTAATGTATGTCTATATGTCTTTAAGAAGATGCTGACTTTATAGCTGTTATCTATATAATTTTTAGGCTTGTCATCATTAAGTAGATAATTGAAATAGTATGGTTTCATGGAATCCCACTAAGTTTCCACTTCCTACATGAAAATCTTTGTCAACAACGAATTGGTTATCACGCCCAAGAACCAGATACTAGTTTCCCCCAACTCAAGTGGTATTGTAAAACTAGCTCAATTGCTTGCATTATGTATCCTAGGGCAGTGAATTGTCACATATTTTTTTTCATAGCATCCCTTCTTGACAAATCTTCATCATTAACTTGGTTATGATGATCTTATTCATTGTGACTATCCCTTTGATCCTAGCCTTAGGGATGTGGCTGTTGAAGCATTCACACAAGTTATTGAGTAGTATGCCACACTTATATTTTGTATGAAAATGTGCCCTACTCCAATGATGAGGGTCTATTTTTTTCATGTGTTCACATGCACCTTAGGGCATCCTATTCAAGATATCCATGGCTTTCTCATATGCAGGGAGATATGTTGCTTTGGCATAGCTCCACAATTGATCTTTGAGTGCTTTTCCTCTCTAAGTTTTTCTAAAATTAGTGTGGATGTGCCTAACGTAGTATCTGTGTTCACTATAGGGAAATAATTCCTTTATTGCAGGTATTAATCCCTAAGTTGGTTATTTAGTTGACACACAAGACAACCTCGATAGGCAAAGAGAGAGAAGGCAAAAACAAAAATAATAATAATAATAATAAATAAATAAATGAAAAAATCTCTAAGTTAGTAAACAAAACTGTAAATCTCAAATTTACCTATAAGAAAAAATCATACCCACATAAGATAACAACCAATGTATATAAGGAGAACGAAGGGAAAACCCAAAAGAATTACAAACAGAACATCTAAAAAAAATTATAGTACTTTAATTCAGCAATGTAAAAAACTTAGCCAACATAGGTAAAGAGAAGGAAATAAAAGTCATTTACACTAATTCAACAATTAAAAAAATCACAACTACTAAAAAACATAGCCAACAAATGTAAAAAGAAAGAATTGAAGAAACAAAACACTAACAAAACACATTAAACCATTGAAAGGATATCAGAATTCAGAATTGTATGGTAGTCTTTACATGGATAATTAACAAACATAAAAATTTACAATCAAAGATAGATAACCATTGAAAGCAATCTTTCAGAAAATAAAGCATGTCAATATTTCTAATTGTATGGGAGTCTTCATGAAGTAGCTTAAACATAATTATTTTAACTAAATTACAGTGCACAATAGAGCATAACATGACAAGAATTGAGCATTTAACTTTTTCTTGTCACTCATAAATGCCCAACTATGGCTGTTTGTGATCCTCAAGTCTTTTGGTAAGAGCTCCAGCATTTCCAATTCTCTTTTTTCTCCTTGCTCACTATGGCCCAAGTAATAGGATAGATGCTATCATTTGTATCTATCTAAATTGCTACAAGTAGTTATCCCCTATACAAGCCCTTTAAAAATCATCCATCCATTGATAGAACATGCTTGCACCCTACCAAATAACCCTCTTTCAGAGGAGCTAAGCAAACATACATGCATTGAAACACACCTTGATCACATATGAATACTATAGTGGAGCCAAGATGAGTCCTCATGAGTTCTAGGTTGTAATCATACAGTCTTGCCATATGTGTTTCCTTATCACCATCTACAAGCCTAGTTTAGAGAAAGGAATAGTAATTAATATGACAAGAAATAACTACATTACATATGAAAACCATATCACATAAATGGACACGTATCAAAGAGGATGTGCTAATTACCTTAGGGCTATGGATTTGGATTGTATGCCTTCAATCTACTTATAGTGACCTCTTAGTTGGTCATCATAGCTTGAATAATACCAACTATTGTCCAAGAAGGATTTGCTCTGAGTTGTTCCAAGTAAGTTATTGCTTGCCAATTTGCATTTACATGGCTATTGTTATGATTCCTTACACATTCATGCTCCAACTTTCTTGACTTAATCTGAATTGCACGCCCATCTTTTACCATCTGTGAGACCCATAGATAGAAAGGGCATCCTCTCTTACAAAATGGCTTACATCTTTTTGTGGAGTTAGGCTTAAAGTTTATGACATACTTATTTGATACGCCCCTTGCATATACGCAAGTGCACAAGTTGTGAGAAGTAGTAAAGTGTACCAAAAAGGATCGGGTAGTCAAATCTACAAAGAGTAGGAATCTCTTAGTACTAATTGCTTTTCTAATATATAATTGGATCAAAGATTGGGGAAAGTTTTAAACTATGAATTTGAAAAGAATAATAAATGTGGGAAGAGGATGGAAAGAAGTAGGGAAACAAACTGAGTTAGGAACACTGATATGAGCCAGCACCCTGGACTAATCCTCTAGAGAAACATATATTGACTCTTCTATAATGAATATCAGATACATCTTCTTGGATCGAAGGGTAAACCCTAGATCATAAGGTTTGACATCATGCGCCCTATCTCTAGGAATGCACTCGATCCTAAACTTCTATGTGTGCTCTAAAAGCCATGTTATAACTAAGGCAATCAAATGCATCAAGTTTTGTAATCACAATTATGGTAATCATGTATATCAAGTTTTGTAATGACAACAATAACAATCACAACTATGGCAATCATGCACATCAAGTTTTGTAATCACAACTATGGAAATCATGTACATCAAGTTTCGCAACACAAGATTTAATATAGAAGAATTCAAGAAAACTCCATAGTTATTTTAAAAGAGTAAATCAAATACACATAATCTCAAGATTCAGTTGCCCACGGAATTGGAGAATGGTTAGCCCCTTATGGGTTTACACATTGATAAAAGGATAGAGAAAACAAATAAGTAAGAATTCATTGAACTCCCTTTTGCTTCTCCAATCCTCCCAATCGTGCTCTAAGGACCTTCTCACTGACTTAGCTGAGCTCCAATCGGTGTCCCAGAATCTCATCTCTCTTCTCTATTCGGAGGTGGTGAAGATTATCCAGTAGATGCACTAGAAAATTCAAGGCCTAGTTCCCTTGAAAGCTGAACTTTGGGGCTTAAAAACTAATTCCCGACACAAGCATGGCCATGTTTAATGCCCGTGCACTTTACAAGTTGGTCTAGGGTTTGCATCAACT
>NW_024088026.1:0-3266 GCF_009730915.1 Dioscorea cayenensis subsp. rotundata
CGATAAAGATGGGGCACTCGGATGATGCTTCACCTAGGATAATTGCTTCAAGTGCAAGAACTCTCTATTATGCTTCCTTAGGTTCACCGAGGTATACAAAGAAAGTATTCTACAAGTAAAAAAATTTCAACACTAAATACGAAAAATCAATGCTCTAGCTAAAAACTTGAATCAAAAAGGACAACAAACCCGAATTTCATGTAAGTGTGTGAACTCACTCAAAAACAACCTAAGTTATACTCCTCAAAGTTCTAAGTACAAGGGACTTATTTATCTACAAAAGTGATAAAAAAATTTTTAAAAAGATGGTAGTAGCTTCACACATCCTCTAAGGTAGCCCTTTCCAAAGAGGCCGTTAAGGTGGCTTTCACACTTTCGAGGTAGTAGCTCTTTCTACCCAAGTGGTAGCTTTCACTCATCCTATGAGATAGCTCTTTCTCTCATTAGGGCATAACTAGTATCGACTTGTGAGAGTAGCTTCATACTTCATAGGTGGTAGCTCTTTCCACCCAACAAACATAAATAAATAATAAAACTATTTTGTTCCTTCTTTTCATTTTCCAATTTATTTTTTTTCAAAATTTAGCAAAAGAAGTAAACCAAACTAGTCCCTTTAACATCAAACATGAGTTTCCAATAGAGTTCAAAGAGTGAGTAGGCAAAAATTCCTAAAATTTCAAGTAAGAACTAGAGTATGAAAACATTCAATGTTAACAATTCTCCTAGACTTAAGAATACAATCATTGCAACTAAGGTGAACCGCCATTGGCTATGTGAGCATATATCAATCAAGAACAATAGAAAAGATGTGCGCACTATGAAACTCTCCCCCACACTTAAGTTGTACATTGTCCCCAATGTACACATGCAAGCTCACTCAAAATATAAATCATTCAAAAGCAAATGTGGGAGAAGCAATCAAAACAATACTCCCCTGACTCATAGTGTTCCAATGGGTTGTAAAGCTCACACGACCAAGTGCCGAAGCACCTTGGCCGTGCCCATGACTAAGTCTCAATCCCCAAGATGACAAGACCATCTGCACGCATACACGAGGGGTTCAGTTAAGCTCAAGAAAAACAAAAATAACTCGAGTGTATAAAAGATGAAGCAATGAATATAACTCGATAAATGCAACATAACATAAACTCAGAAGGAAAAATCCTTTGCTGAGTGAACAAGTCTAAAAACAAGAAAATAGAATAAAGTAAAAATGCATGAAAGTAAAAAGAAAAGTCAAGTGTCGGAGTCGCCTTGCCCGGATAAGTTGCGCGAAAGAGAGCGCACGCGCTCATCCTCGCGTTGAGCGATCACTTTCCTCGCTCTCACAAATGTGTGTTTTTCATGTTACTTTTATCGCAGTGTGAGTTGTGAGGTCGGCATGAGCGAAATAGTCAACGTGATCATAATGCACTCTATTTTGAGGAGATCTGTCAGGTTCAAACGCCGCCAGGTCGTGTGAGATGCCAGAGTGTGCCACCTCGCCTCGCAGTGAGTTACAGGCCTCTGAGGGCACAGCAGGCCACGCCGAGCATTCACTGACGCATGCACAGCTCGCCAACATGCTGCACATGCCAGTGACCTCACGACGCGAACGCAGTGCTCGCCAGGCCTCGATGAGCATGGATGGGATTGTCAAATCGCGCAAGACCCAGCGCAGCAATCGTGAGGAGCACCGTATAGTTAGTCGAGTAACATCGCACACCGTCGAGAAATCGAGAAATGCAGATCTGATGGGCGCAGGGAATATCTCACGCCCTGCAGGGCCGCACGCGTCCACGCCGCGAGTCGCCCGAGACTCTCCCAGTCGACGCCCCGATTTTGGTACTTTTCTCCATCTTTCTCGAAACTCAGAGCTGGTGCTCGGTTTTCAGCCCAGAGACCCAGAGCCCGACCATCTCGATCTCCACGAGCAGCATCGAGGCGCATCCCATACGGACCTGGACGAGAGACTCTCCACAGCCAGCCCACTCGCGTCAGCTGAGGTTTCCTTCACGATCCATCTGCCTTTACATCCCGACTTCTCTGACTGTACCAGTCCACGGAGAGCCAAAACCCCCAGTCGGGTGCCTGGATGATCAGAACCCCTAGAGGTACTCGCTTCACTGAACTCCTTTATTACGGCTTTCAATCAAATTAGTCGCTTATCTGTGAGTTCCAACCTTGAATGCTTGATTGTATGAACATTTCCCCTAGAGTGACAATAAACATTCAAGGTTGGAACTCACAATAAACATCAATTTATTGAAAGCATAATAAAGAAGTTCAATGAAACTAATACATTCTAGGGTTCACAATCATCCAAGTACCCACTAGTTTAGCTCCATGGAGCTTAGTACAATCAAAGAAATCGAATGTAAAACCAATGAATCCATAAAGAAACCCCTCAATGGTCATGTCGATGGTCTCGTGGAGTCCTCTACTCGTCAGTCCAAGGATCTCCTTCGGGTCCGCAGATAGGATACGCCTCGATGGAAGCTCCCCTACCAATCTTCTTCCAAATGGAATCACGATGTCGGAGTCAGAGAACCTCTCCAAAACCTTGCCAATACCCCTCAAAACCCTAGCCGAAGCCTCTCTCACAAGTTAGGGGAAAAGATGGAGAAAAGAATACCAAAAATCGGGCTCGAATCGGTTTTTAAATAGGATGAATCGGGCGACCTCATCGTGGCGTGATTCGTGCACACGCCTGCCAGGCGGAATTTGCACACGGGGCGTGATAATTTCCACACGCCTGCAGTGGATTCTCTGCTTTCCGATTTCTGCCAGCCGTGAACAAGATTGACAAGCAGTCACTACGCCTTCGACCGATTAACTTCCCAATTCCATACTTTCATCGGGTAACGCAAACGGGCACACGCTCACGCCGTGAATCACTTGCTTTCTTCAATGATGCACATGTTGGCGGGCTCTTGTTCTTATATGCATAAGTCGGAATGCTCGAGCGTGATCGCCTTTTGTGCCCCTCCAAATAGATGTGCTCACTCGAATGCGAGGAGGTTGGTACACACTCTAGCATCTCACACCGACCTATGTTTTCGCTTGAACCTTAACAAGATCTCCTCCAAAAATAGGTGCATTATGATCCACATTGGCCCATTTCTTCATACTCGGCCTCACAACCCTACATGCGTAAAAGTAACATAAAAACACACATATTAATGTAGAAAACCCGAGGAAAGTAATGCTCAACATAAGGAATGAACGCCGCGATTCATATCGACAAGCACTTATCACACACCGTCCCTCGGTGTCTAATGTAATCA
>NW_024088027.1:0-93328 GCF_009730915.1 Dioscorea cayenensis subsp. rotundata
AATTACATAATAATTTTACTCTTTGATAATAATTACGTGAATCCACAATAAAAACTTAATTTTTGCATAATATTTTCTTACAAAATCTCTACTATTCTTCACAAAAATATATTAAAATTTGGTAGCATAATTTAATTACCCATACACATAATATTCTATATTCATAATAATTATACTTTATTTATAATAATTACATAATAATTTTATTCTTTTGATAATAATTATGTACCCACAATAAAAAAAACTTAATTTGTTTATTGCATAACATTTTCTTACAAAATCTCTTCTATTTTTCAAAAAACATATATGAGAATTTGGTAGTATAATTTAATTACACAGACACATGATATTCTATATTTATAATAATTATACTTTATTTATAATAATTACATAATAATTTTACTTTTTTGATAATAATTATGTACCAAATAAAAAACATAATTTTTTTCATGCATAATATTTTCTTACAAAATCTTTACTATTCTTCACTAAAATATATGAGAATTTGGTACCATAATTTAATTACCCATACACATTATATTCTATATTTATAATAATTATACTTTATTTATAATAATTACATAATAATTTTACTCTATTTATTTATTAAAGAATAAATGAATTATTATTATTATTGTTATTATTGTTATTCTATTATTCTATTATTCTATTATTTATTTATTTTTAATTAATTAATTTTTTTATTATTTAATTATTTAATTATTATTATTATTTTCTTTTTTTTATATATTTTTGTATTATTTTTATATTATATATATATTTTTTTATTTGTTTTATCATTATTTGTTTCTTCTTCTTCTTCTTCATTATTATATGTTTATATATTTTTTTAATAAATATATAATAATAATAGTAATAATAATTTAAGGCTTTCCATTCTAGTTTCCCATCTTTCTAAAAAAATTCCTCGCCTTTTACTTCCCACCAAATCTCAAAATTTCCCAACCCTAGTTCTAGTCCGCTACTGGTTTTTGCCTCCGCCTTCTTATCCGCCCACCCACCACCCGCCGACCAACCCAAGAGCCCATTCGACGAGCTCTTCAACCCTCGCAACAAGAAAGGAAGCTAGCCTGCCGACGATGAGCCTTCAACCTTGGTTGTACTCGACTCGCCGCCCGCGGCCGTCCCGACGGGTCTAAGAATGTCAAGCCCCCCATCATCGCAGATAACGTGGTACCAAGGGACGGTGAGGGGCGCCGCCTGCACGATCGCAGAGCCGAGGTCGGGATCCCTTATGGTCGATGCTCCGTGTACTTGTCTTTTACCTTTCCTTTTGCTATTTTTCTTGTATTTTTTGTCTATTTTTGTTCTTGAATCAGGCTATGTTTGTTCTTGCGGCCACGAACCTGAACTTCGTGTATGCCGAAGTTGCTAGGGCTTGATTCAAAGCTTGCAAAGAGCCTATTGATTCCATTCGGAGAAATCAAGGTATTGATTGGGGTTTTTGGTTTTGAGCTTAGATCGATGATAGAATGAGTCAATTGGTTTTTTGGTTATTTCATTCAGAGAAATCCCTTTTAGATTTTGTTGGTGTTCTGTTCATGGTGTGTATTTTATCCGAAATGTAGATATACTTTTGTTATTCTTTTGATTGCGTGATTCTCACCGAAAGTGAAACAATTGTTCTTGGCCGGATTTCTTTGTTATGTTGTTTATTTAATCCATAATTTTTGTTGGTTAAAACTCGATCCTTGGTTTATGGTGGCTCGTGGAATCATGGTGTTCTTCCCTCTCGCTTCTTGATTAAAAAAAGTGATGCTATTATTGTTTATAGGATGAAAGTCTAAAGCAAAAAAAAGAAAGTCTATGTGGGTCCATGCGTGTTGCAATTGATCGATCAGTGGCAATTAAATTAGGTCCTCTCGCTTGGTCTTTATTCCCCGCCTTTTTCCCCCTTAATTATTCTTTTGATTATTTCTTTTTAACATGATGAAAATAATGGCAAAGTGTGAGCTATATTAGTAAGTTTTGTTGACATAAATTCGAAAGCTTTAAAAGACCTTGATTTTGGATATTGGAAGTGTTATAGATTTGTGTCTTTTTGTTATCTTCTGCTTTTCCGAGATTCTATTTGAAGTTTCCTCATTCTATTTCTTTTGAGTTAAATGTACTTAAATTTAGCTGAGTTTATTTTTTTATTATTCCTTCATCAATATATCTCGTCCCAAGACTTGATAAGGTTCAATTATTTCTTGGGTCATTAGATTTAATTTTTGATGGTTGATAGCAGAAGTATGACTCCTCAAATGTTAATTTGATGATTTATCAAATAGGATTTGAATATATAAGTTAAAATTGAACTTTGTTTTAACATGAGCTCGCGATTCTAGCTTTTTCTTGCTTATTGGCTTGTGTTTAACATGTTTTTCATAACCATGCTTTTTAATGCATATTCTTTCCTCTTTGTTATCATCAATTTTATTCTTCGCAAAGAAACCGAATTAGTATGATCGCCTCAAATTTCAAAATTGAATTGAACAATAGAACTAGTTAAAGCTAAACCAAATGGTTATTTTTCACTTCAAAAATAGCTTGCATCATAATTTAATAGAAGCCGATTTTTTTACCGAAAGAATGTATCTCTGGAGATCTTGCAGAGATCTTTGTCGCCTCCTAAAAGCATGCTAACATGTGCATCATGTCCGCACGCATGCATTTTCCCATCCACTTTGCTCTTATGATCCCATTCAACAAGCTCATGCAGTTACTAATATCCATGAATTGGATATTAATAACTTATATATTCAGTGCTTAAAATAAGCTATATAGTACATTTAACACATTTTTTTTTGGCAAAGTGTGAGAAATTTCATAGTTTAATATGATTAGTTAAAAGACCTTGAATTGGATATTGGAAGGCCAAATACAAAATATGAACATTGTGGTGATAAGAGCTTTGATATGTATTCTATTCTTGGTAACTGAGAAGGTAAAGAAAGGAATAAAACATGCAAATATGGCACAATAGCTGTTACCATAGCTAGCTTTGGTCAAAAACATATAAAACTGATTGACACGTGCAAATTGCTGATTTTGGGTATTTCTTTGACGCTTAACTCTCATGGTTGGTGATCCCAATGGTTATTATTTTGTGTTCATTACTTGAAAGAAGGTGCAAGAACTTGAAGATAAAAAATTGAAAAAAAAGGACTTAATACTTGATTAATGATCACAAGCTTTGAAGATGATGATGATGATGATTTCCTAAAATTATAATTATTGAAATCTGGAACTTGTCACCGAATGATTTTCTAAAGGATGTTGTGAATCATTTAATTACTTGTCTCATACCAAATTAAGAACCTCAGTGCGAACAAATGTAGTCAAACTATTGGTTACTTATGTGAAGATGCTGCTAACTATTTGATGGTTTCTTCAGGTTTCATTAAATATGATGCAACTGGACTTCACAGTGTAACTAGATGGGTGGGTGTGTGTGTTTGTGTGTGTAGTTAGAAATATCATGTGTACCAACAATGAGTTTTATCATGGAAGACTTTGTCAAATGTAAGCTTTAATTAATATTATTCACCTTGCTACGCAACCATACTGATGACTAAGAGACGTTAGAAAAATTCTGTATACTATTATACATCAGTCTTGCAATAGGAAAGAATATGTCGTTGGTCGCATTTGTAGGAGATTCTATTATGTGCGACATTTCTCAAACTAACAAATGGATAGTGTTGCTTGACAATCAATCCAATAAATGTGCTTATTTTTTTGAAGAATGAACTTCAATTGTTGTAGACTAGTTATTATTTATTGTCCCTGGATTAATTTCGATGTCCGTGCAAGGAAAGCGTACACACAAGTATAGGTTAGAGTGTTTTTTTGAGTTGGTTAATCAAGATCTACTTAATCCAAAAGCTTGTTTTTGGGGAGTGGTGTTTGAAAGTCAATATTCTAACTTCCATTATTAACATCCTAAACTTTGAGTCAAGTTAAAGTCAGCCTTTGTTTAAGATGCTAATATTATTCTATTTTTTTTTCATAGCTTGTGTTTGTAGACTCACATCTTGGACACTTCAATGCTTGTTCCGGTTGTTGTCCCTTTGTTATTACCTTCCCTCTTCCCCGCCATCCATATTAAAAAAATATAATAATATAACTTATATATACATATATATATATATATATATATATATGCATGTTTACATATAAATAATCAAATGAGAATTAATCTATATGATAAATGATATCACCTGGTTATGGGCAGTGAAGGAGTCCATGATATCCATGCAAAGAGAAGTAGGAGAAGGATTAATGATGAGGGAGAGAGAGGATGAAGAGGAGGTTGAGAAACTTGTTATATATTGTATAGCATTTCCTACTTCTCAACATATGATTTTACTTATGATATTTTAAATGTTAAATTTGTCTTTTTACCTTTATTAGGCCTTCTACATATTTTCTTTCCTTTTATTTATTTTGGTCACACGCATGAGAAATCCTTAAGACATGGTGCTACATCTCATACGTCAGATTTATTTATTTGTGATCCATTGAAATTTCTAGTTATGAATTTATGTTGCTTAGTTATGTTTAAGTGTTAATATCCTCATTATTCCTTTGATATGTCTAGATGTCTAAGTCGGGTTTCTTGCCTTTAGGAATCCGAAAGTGATCGACCCTCTGCAATATATATTTTTGATGAAATTAAATATAGGTTTTATTATTTAAATAAATCCATTTATAAATTTTTTTAAAGAAATCTGTTCCAAATTTCGTGACAAAAACCATGCTAATATCCTTACTAAATTTAAAAACCGTGCTCTAAGAACGTGATACAAAAAAATGTGCTAACAACTATATTATATTTAAAACTGTGCCAAAAATTATGACAAAAAATGTGCCAAAAATTGTCTTTGTGCCAAAAATAGATGACAAAATTGATAGAGATAAACTCGTGATAAAAAAAGCGTGACAAAAGCAAAACCGTTCCAAAAACAATGCCAAACAAACTGTACTAAAAACCATGACAAAAACAAAACTCGGCTAACAAAGGTCTCAAATAAATCGTGCCAAAAACCGTGACAACACAAAACCGTGCCAAAAATGGTACCAAATAAACCGTAACAAATACCGTGCCAACATAAAACCGTGCCAAAAACTGTACCAACCAAATCGTGCCAAAAATCGTGCCCAAAAACACAACCGTGCTAAAAACTGTGACAAAATACCGTGCCAAAAATGTGACAAATAAAACTGTGCCAAAAATAGTGACAAAAAATCGTGCCTAAAACCGTGACAAAACAAAAAGTGTGCCAAAAATAGTACCAAAAATGTGCCTAAAAACCGTGACAAAATTAGCACGGTTTAGTTAAAAAGCGTGACAAAAATTTGGCACTGGTTTTACTTATTGATGACAAATTATATTTATCACGCATCACTAGTAAACGAGTTATATTTCCTTGCCAAAATCCGTGCTAACATCGGTTTGTCCATGTTTTTTTGGCCAAAATCCGTGCCAAACCTACCGTGTCAAATTCCTGTTTTTCTTGTAGTGTACGCTCAACAATCATTCAAATCTTCAGCGCATCTTCTTACTAGTCAGGAGCTCAAAGATGTTCTTATTTCTGGTGATTCAAGTCTTTTTGGGTCTGCTTTGGATCCATGGTTTAAGCGCATATTAATGATACTCTCCACCTCCTTGGCGGGATCCAAAGATCCATGTTATCCCCCCATGATTGGAATGCATGTTGCTCATGAGATTAGCCATTTATGGTTTTAGTCTCCATAGCCTTACTTTATTTCAACAAGACAGCGATCTGCCTCACTGGTAAATGAAGAGCCTCTTACATGGTGGCTTCTCCTTGTAATTATTTGGTCTTTTTCCTTTTCTCTTTTTGTATCCGTTTCTGTACTTGTTTGGTTTGTTTGTTTTTCTTGTACTAGTTTTTCATTCAATAAATAACCTTTCTTGCTCCTTTTCCCCACACCTTAGTAATGTTCCAAAAATTTTCAAAAATACCCTTGCATTTACTATTTTTGTACAAGTTTAAATTAAAAAGTAAAAATAAAATTTGGGATCAAAAATATTTTAAATTATAACATCAAAGATTAATTTTTGCACATTTTTCCCAAAATACCTTTTACATCTAAAATTTTGAATAAGTGGAAAGGTAAGATAATATAAAATTTGTACATGAAAAAAATTAATTAAAATAAAAAAAAATTAAAATTTTGAAGTTTGAGTATTTCCAAAATAATGTTATTCAAAATTAAATTTTTTATCCAACGGATAAAAAAATGAAAATTATTATTTTTTAACAAATGACATTTGTCCAAAAAAACTTTTAGATTATCACCTACTTGGCAATCCAACATAGGCACCTATTTTGGTTGTAATAGGATTACCAAGTTCCTTGGTAATATTCCAAGGTATGTAATTATTATCAATAGTACCACCACTAATCCAAACATATTGATCTTTTCAGATTACCACGTAACTGATGATAACCGCGAACCATACCACCCCTTATTTAAAATCTACAACTCCATCCATCCTTCCATTTTTCAAATAGTATAATAGCAATAGCATAAACTCATGAGGCATTTTCTAAGTTATTTAATATTTAATATTAGGACAAGGTACTTTCTCAGTAATTTTAGTTCTTCGGCTCACAGCAGCAGCAAAGATGTTTGTTTAATTTCATTAAACATTTTATCATAGAACCCGTGAACAACTAGATATACATATACACCTAAAGATAGCTAAAAAGATACATGGACATGATAGAGATAAAAATTGTGAGTTCATGATGAAACAATGAATGGAAGTATCAATGGGAGAATGTAAGTAATGTTAAAATGTTTTGAAATTGTCGATTGGTCCAAATTAAGGCCTGATTGATATATTTTAATAATCAGTTTTTTAAAATTAATTAAGCAAATTCCCCAGCTCCACATCGGGGTTTTTAAAATTTTTGAAGGTTTGGAGACAATATCGTATATAGAATATAATGAAAAAATATAATTAAATAACTTTTCCAATATTAATAAAAAAAACTCACATAATGAAAATTGTTGGTAAACCTTGGTTTTGGAAGGTCTCGTGGATATTTACTACACAAACAAATAAGTGCTTACCTCTAATACCCTAATCCATTATTCACATCCATGAAAAATAAGAAAAAGAACAAGGCTTACAAGTGCTTACCTCTAATACCCAAGGAAGAAGAATGGATGATGGATCTAGGAGCTAGCTTAGCAACAAGGAGGAAGATCATCCAAAGTTCACCATCTTCTCCAAAGGAAAGTGAAGGAAATGAGATGTAGGAGAGGAGAATGGAAGAAAAAAAAAAACTAGGGAGACGAAGGAAAGGGCTGAAGTTGTTAATAAATTCTCGGGCTACTACAATACCCAAGCTACAGTAGTAAACAAAATTTATAGTGTTGGGCTGAAAAATCTATAGTAACGGGCTAGTTATAGATACGGAAACATATTGGCTATAACATAAAAAGAAACAAATTCCCGATCCGGTTTTAAAAACCAGATCGACACCTAATTTTGCTCACCCCTAAATTGGCAACCGCTAATATTATAAGGAGTTATTTAAACATGATTTTTTTAGGCCAATTTACAAGTAATAATTGAAAAGAGGCTTTTGTTTTGGTTTATATATAAGTAAATTTTAAGAAATTGAAGACATCAAAATATAGAAAATTAAAAAATGATAGATAGTGAAACTTTATAAACTGAATGTATTTAAAAAAATGTGATTATAATCCTGACATCATTTATTTTGATTTTGATATTTTTAATGAATTGTACAAGAGGTTGTGACATTTGTTATTGTGTAATTAATTTTCTTTACCCTTTTCTTTCTTTTCTAATTTTATTTATTATTTATTTATTTTGAATGGTTCTCATTTTACATTTTCTTTATTCATTTGCAAAACTAAAAAAAAAATGACATGGAGTAAGGAATTGGCCTAGGATTAAACAACAAGTACTCATTTGTCGAATATTGCCCCAAGCCCCTTATTGATTTTAATAATGTTTTTCTAAATGATTCATATGTAATAATGTATGCTATAATTAATGACACTTATTTAAATTGTGCCATAAGATAATCGACCTTAAATATTAGTTGTTCATGTCTAATTAAGTTTATAATCATCTCAAGATTATTTAATTTATTTAAAATTCATGTCTTTGATGTTCTTTTATTTATTTATTTATTTACTACAAAGAAAAGTTCCATGGATCCACTACTAGTGCTGTACATATATACATATATATCCAGAAAAGGTTTATAAGTTATTATAATTTATTTTTATGATGCATAAATATGACGAGTAAGACCAATGATGGCTTTTGAAGTTAGGTTGTGTAAGTTTTAGTCTGTTTAGTAAAAACTTGTTTCTTATACCATTTAATTGAATGAATTCTAGATATTTTTTTAATGATGTGGATTCATACATAATATGTCTAGCACATCAAGGACAATTATTGTTAAAGGGTATTATCTAAACATGCTCTTCTGTTTTAGTTTCTTGAAGTTTATTGTGTTAATGCCTCCATATTACTATTTAAAAACAACATTTTTTCGTTTCTAATCCGTTGCTAATTTAGTTTAGAAAGCGGTTTCAAAGCAATTCTATCATGTTTTGTAAAAACCCTTGTTTCTAATTTAATTAGAAAAGGGAAAATATTTCATTTCTAAATTTAGAAATGGATTGGAAACTAAATCCAAACAGTTCTAACTTTTGAAAATTAAACCAAAATAATGTATTGATGAGTGTACAATTATATAACATTTAATATCATTTTGTACACTCATTAGGTGTAATAGAGTAGTACTAGGGAATTCGATGCTAAACATGGTGTATTTTGCATTCTCAGGCTTTAGGCAGTGCTTAAGGACGAAAGAGAGTAAAAAATAAGCATTTAAGAGCTGAAACGATGAAGATGGAGTTCTCTTGGCATCAACTATTAAAGAATAGGCCAAACACTCACTTACGGTCACCTTATGACTGTGCTTATAGCTGTAAGCCTCTTCTAGAGAAACATACGGGCATAGTTATGGCCGTAAGGAGGAATATAAAGAAAAACCAAAGGACCTTATCAACAAGATTTATGCTCATAGGTTAGACTATAAGGGCTATCCAGAGGAGTTTATGAGCACAATATATGCCTATAAGGGTGGTCACTAGGGCTATCCAGAGGACTGTAACACAAGACATAAGACCTTATGGATGGGACTTATGGCTATAAGTAGTCTCATAAGGCTCGTGACCCATCATCCCCAGCTTCTTACGACTGAATTCTTACTCCCATAAACAACCCATAAGTGGATAGGTATAAATATTTCTAAAGAGGATTTTTAGGGTACCTTTGGTTCTATTCGAAGGCAAGACTTGGGGAAAGAAAGTGGGCAAATTCTTAAGGTTTTGGTGGCCATTCAAGTAGAAATTCATCCCACCTATTGGAGATTAGAGGGATTAATGGAGCCATCCAGGATTGGCTGAGCAGTGTTTGTGGAAGGTCCTTGGGCATTCTTTGCTAATTACCTCTTGGTGCAATTGAGAAGGGGGTTTCGATGTTTTCTTAGTTGAGGAAACGAATGCCACCAGAAGGCGACAAAGGTCTTCATTAGCTACTAAGAAGAAGACAAAGGGTAAATCACTCCCAAATTGAAGGTTATGAAGGAATGTTATCCTCAGCTGACCTTGTGCTCAGGAAGACGAGAGAGCTGCTTCAGTTTTTGGACTGAGTCTAAAGGTATTTGTTGGTGCAGTAGGTCTGCAGCTTCAGAAATCGAAGCAAGAAGCATATGAATGGTTTTGGCAATAATAGCTTCAGTTTTTGGACTGAGTCTAAAGGTATTTGTTGGTGCAGTAGGTCTGCAGCTTCAAAAATCGAAGCAAGAAGCATATCAATGGTTTTGGCAATAATAGCAAATGCATCTTGAAAGAGATACTTAAAAATGCGGTTATTTCTTTCAAGCCAGATATTCCAGCAAATAGCTTTAGAAATGAAGCCCATAGAATGTGATGTTGAGCATCTAAGGATGAAGTCCAAGATTTCAAGATCTTAAATAATGAAGAAGCACGAGAAAGTAAGTTAAATGATTGCTTAAAGAAAACCAAAATTCTTTCAGAGGATTCGCAGCTGAGCAAAAGGTGATCTACTATCTCTGAACCTTTATAACAGAGGACACATGTATCTAAAGTGTTTTGGGAATTGCATCCTCTTTTGACTAAATTAACAAGAATAAGAATTCTATCTTCACTTGCTAACCAGCAAAAGAGGAAGCTTTTAGAATAAGAATAAAGGCCATTCCACAAACCACCATCTATTAGGAATTTATAAAAGGAATAGATTGAGAAGGTTCTGTTCACCTCTAAATTCCAAATTTTGAAATCCTCCTAGTTACTAGCACAATCTGGGATGGAGGTAAAGAAAGACAAACTTTCTGAATGGGAAGCTAAAAGGAAGAAGCTTTCATGCGAAGAAAGGTCTTGGGCGAAATGTCTAATTGTAATCCAAGGGAAATTGCAATTATTGTAGAAATTAGGCCAAATATCTTTGGGTGCCCAACCTTTAACTCTCTCTTAGAGGAATAAAGCCGAAAAGGATGTAGAGTTGAAGAAATCCTTACCCAGAAGAAGGATTTGTGATTTGTTCCTAGGCGGAGGAAGAAATAAGGGCCCTGGAGAACCTCTAGGTGAGTAGTTGGCGTGTAAGATTTTAGACCAACAACCTTGTTAACTGGAAAATTTTTTTCCACCACCACTTACCAAGAAGTGCTATGTTTAATTCATGCAAATTGAGGATTCCCTAACCTCCCATGTTCCATGGTCTGCAAATTCTTTGCCAAGCTATTAGGCGAAGACCCTTCAAACCAAACTCCGGTCCTTTCTAGAGAAAATCTTTGTGAATTCTGTCTATCTCTTTAATTACCCATGAATGTAGGTGGAAGACAGATATCCAGTAAGTTAGAATCAAGGATAGTCCATCAACCAAGTAAGTAAAGTATTAATTTGAAATGCACTATAAAAAACGATTAAAGAAAAACCAAATGAAAAAATAATGTAGAGCTAAAAAATAAGGAACCAAGTGAAAAAAAAAACATGAGTTTTTAAGTTTTTACGGGAAAGGCTTAAAAGTAGAATTGTAAATAAAATAAAAATTTATAATCTAAATTATTGAATGTCTAGATGGTAGACTAGAATTAATTTCTTTTAGTGCATTGATACCTTCTTCTCTACCAACTTGTTCAAAAGCTATTATTTCTTATGATCAGATTTCACAATTTTGAATGACTTGAAATAGCTTAGAAACATGTGAAGAATGTTTTAGAATACGTTTCAATTGAAAAATATGATGTATTGATTAAATTTTACCATAATCAGGCAACATAACGGTTGAGCCATGATGAATAACTGCCGTTGTGGAGACTGTTGTGTTCAATTTTCTTAACCACGGCAGGATTAGTTCACAACGGGCGTTGTACACCCGTTATGTGAACTCTCCAGCCTATTTTGTATGAGGTATAGCTGGCAATAATCTTGGGCTGTTGTGCATGGGCTGTTGCCTATCTTGAGAACACAACGGTGTCTCAATCAAGGTTGTCAGACCCGGCCCGGGCAATGACCCGGCTAAGCCCAGGGGTCAGGGGTCAACGGGTTCGACCGGGTCGAACCGGGGTTGAACCGGGGTCAATAATTAAATATAAAAAATATTATAATAATTATTAATGAGCAAATATAATATTAAACCCATAATTATATTATAAAAGCCTACTCAAATTTGATATTTAAATTGATAAATGACCTTATATACAGTAGAGTTTTCTAATTATGTCATTTATTTTTACATTTTTTAAATATTTACAAATTTAGTATATTAATATATACTTATCGAACTTCTCTTGGTGTTATTTATTTATTTGTTTGTTTATTGGTTGATTTTGTTCAAATAAATAAGAAATTTAATTCACTAATTCTTATATCTCAATTGAGTTTTTATTTTGTTTTAAATTTTCTTATATTTCTTATTTAATTAGAATACTTTAATTTATATTTTTATAATAAAATTACACCCATTTATTGTTTTATTTTCTTAATAAATTAAATTTTTAGAAAATATTTACATAACACATTAATATATTTTATTTTTAAATGTTAATTTTTGTTGGTATGTTTATGATAGATATATATTGTAATTATATTTATTGATTATAAATGATAAATTAATATTAATAAATATACATGATTTTGTGATTTCTAATGAGAAAATAATAATAAATTATTAAATATTGTAAAAAAAATTAAACATTGTGACCCGATTGACCCGGCCGGGTCAACCGGTTCCCGGTTGAACCGCCCGGGTCACCGGGTTAACACTGGGTGTTTTAATACCTTGGTCAATGGGGTATACCCGGGTTGGCCACATGGCCGGTTCCCGGTTTTTCCGGTTGAACCGGCCGGGCCGGTCCGGGTCTGACAACCTTTGTCTTAATAGGTGTTGTGACATGATATGTGCTTGAGTATAAGAATTATTAAGTATACTTTTCTTAAATTGAGCATCACTTTTATCAGGTTTTACAGCTCAATCGTGCGTATTTGTGTTATTCTGTGCATTTAAGATTATGGATACAAGTTTGGAAGAAAGGAAACAAAATAGATCATGAACGTAATTTTTGAGGAATCTCTTGTACCAAAGAAGGATCAAGGAACAAGTTGTGATTATAGGCATATGGGTGTGTGCCAACCTCCAAAATGTGCAAGTGAATCTACAAATTGGAGGGGCACGAAGGCAGTCACACACATATGCTCCAACTTGTGTAGTATTGACAAGAACTTCATCAATGTGTTTGAAAGTAAAGATGCAACATGATTTACCACATGGATGTGTGCCCAACCATTCAGCCTCAATGGAAGAAGAAGATTTCAGGTGCACTGTAGCAGTTACTGTTCACAATGCGCAGAAAATGAGGAACTTGGAAATTCGCACACCCATGTGGAATTTTCATATGGGTGTGAAATCCCGATTTCAGCCCTTTAAATACAGCTTCGAAGTTTTGTTTTGGGGATCTGACACGACCCTTTTGCATGTTAACCGCAAGTGCACGGGTTTGTCGAAGTAATAATACCCTGGTGAGAGGGTAGTCGAATCCTTAGTGAATAGTGTTTAGAAACACAAAGATTGCTATTTAACTAGAATAAAAATGAGTCGATGGTGATGTGAAAACAAATTAATGCAAGTAAAAATAAGAAAAGAAGAAAGAGGCACAAATAAAAGATAGGAGAGACAATCAACGATAAATGGGGCACTCGGACATTGCTCACCCTAGGACTATTGTTTCAAGTGCAAAACCAATAATTATACTTCCTAACTGATGTCTAACGAGTCGTGGAGATCCTTATACACACGATCTCAAAACTTAAGGTCAACTGTGACTAACCCTACACTATACCCCGTGGAGAAATCTCTCAGTCTCAACACCTCACACTGTGCTAGGTTGCTTTAGACTCTAGGGATTCCAAGTGATAAACACTATTCCCTAATATAGATCTAACCCTTTGGTCCAGGCGAAAGACCCCTAGTCACAATTAAGCCCCAGATACTAAGGATTGCTTCAATGCTTCACTCTGTTGCTTGCGTAACTAAGCCCCAGCGGAGTTCATCTCTTAGCACTTCACTCTATTGTGACCGCAAAGAACTCTTCAAAAGTGGAGGTAGGATAAATCACACCAAAGGGGAAAGGGGATGTTGCACTACCTCTCGACTCACCCTCTCAACCCTCTCCAATCTAGCATTGTCTAACCCTCATAGAGTGTCACTCATCCATAAGAACTACCAACATGGATTCTCAACCCTAGTGTCACTCTAAAGAAAAATCAACTCAACAAGCATTCAAGATTGGAACTCAATTAAAAACATCAATTAAGGGAAGCATAATAAAAGGTCAAAGAAACAATATCATTCTAGGGTTTACAAGTCCAAGTACTCACTAAAGGTTTAGCTCTCCATGGAGCAAAATACAATCAACAATGAAGTCAAAAATAAAGAGATTCAATCCATGAATAAAACCCCCTTGGTGTTCGTGTCGGTGGTCTTGAGAAGTGGCCGCGTCTTCTTCAAAGGTCCCCTTGTCAAGCCTAGGACACACCTCGCCGGATCGGTGCTGATGAAAGCTCCCCCAATAACTATTTTCTAAATGAAACGCGGTGTCGAAGGCCGTGAACCTCTCGAAAAACCTAGGTAAAGCCTCTATAAACCCTAGCCATAGTTGCCTCGAAAGGTGGAGAAAGATAGGGCAAAAGATGGGGAAAAAGATTTTGAAATCGGCTAAAATCACGACTTAAATAGGGCTGGAATCGGGTATCCACACAGGCGTGTGGAATTTGCAGAAATTCAGTTTTCAGTGACCTGTAAACAGTAACTAATATAGTAAATTGGTACAGTGATTAGTTGCAGTACCTGCCAAAAAAACACTTCGGAATCCACACTCTTCATCGAGGCAACATAAACGGGGACACATCTATGCCGTAGATCACATTGCATCTTCAAATAAAGCACATTTGAAGGAAATCTTGTAGCCTTGCACAAATTGGAACACATGAGTGTGACTGCCTTTGTGCCCCTCCAATTTTCATATTCCATCGAGCATAATGGAGATTGGCACACACTCATATGTCTTTGGGCACAACTTGTATCTTCTCGTGCTTTCACTTTAAGATTCCATCAACATTATGCATTTGCAATCTACTTCAGCTTCTTTCTTCTCTATTTGGCTCCACAACCCTATATGCGTAAAAGAACACAAAATCACATGTATTAGCGATAAAATATGAGAAAAGTAATGCTCATTGTAAGAAAAGAATACTTCGTATTACTAATACACAAGCACTTATCAAACTCCTCCACACTTAAGCTTTTGCTTATCCTCAAGCAAAAATAAAACATTGAAGTATAGCAGAAGGAAAAAAAATTGAAAGTGCTTGGCCTTAGGTTCACCACAAGCATGCAAGGGAAACATTCTACAAGTAAGGGGGATTTTAACACTAAATACGAAAAGTCAATGCTCTAGCTAAAAACTCAAATAAAAAGGGACAACAACCCAAAATCGTGTAAGTGTGTGTAAAATCACTCAAGTCAACCCAACGTATACTCCTCAAGGTTTTAAGTATAAGAGACTTATTTATATACAAAAACAAAACAAAACAAGACAAAGAGATGGTAGTAGCTTCACACATCCTCTGAGATAGCCTTTTCCGAAACGGCCGCTAAGGTGGCTTTCACACTTTCGAGGTGGTAGCTCTTTCTACTAGGGTGGTAGCTTTCACTCATCCCATGAGATAACTCTTTCTCTTATTAGAGCATAACTAGTATCCGACTTATGAGGGTAGCTTCATACTTCATAGGTGGTAGCTCTTTCTACCCCAAATGCACAACTAAAACAAGTATTTTTCTCTTTTTATTTTTTCATTTTTTTTCAGCAAAATTAACACAACTAAAACAAAACTAACTAGTCTTTAAACATCGAACTTGAGTTTCCAAAAGGGTTTAATGAGCGAGTAGTGCAACAATTGTCAACCGGGCAAAAATTCCTAGAAATTCAAGTAAAAACTAGAGCATGAGAACATTAAATGTTAAAAATTGCCCTAAACTTAAGAATACAATCATTGAACTAAGGTGAACAGCCATTGGCTAAGTGAGCATGTATTTTTAGTCAAAACTTGTGTAATGAACATGTGTAATGTGAACTCCCCCCACACTTAAGATGTACATTGCCCTCAACATACTCAAGCAAGCATAATAAAAAGTATAACATTTAAGATCAAATGTGAAGGTGGGCAATTGAAACAATACTCCCCTGAACTCCTAATGGTACGCTTTATGGAGCTAAATTCTTGAGAGTTGAGTTCCAATGGGTTGTGGAGCACACACAGCTATGTGAAAATCACATGAAAATCACATTAATCGTGTCTATATTTAATCCTCAAATTCCATACTCACAAGACCATCTGCATGTATACACAAGGGGGATTCAGTGAAGCTCAACAAAAACAAAATAAACTTGAGTGTATAAAGATAAAGCAATAAAATACAACTCGAGAAAACAAATAAAAAACATACTCAGAAGGAAGAGTCCTTTCTGAGTAGTGCAAGTCCAAAATAAAATACGAGAATGAAATACACAAAAAAAGAACAAAAGAAAACTAAAGATGCATCAAGCGTCGGTGTCTGGCTTGGTCGCCTCTGGTGCCACTACTGCTTGTGATGATGCTGGAACTAATGGATCGACTGGTCCTAGTGAAGCCTGAGGGGTCCAGGATTGCATAATAAATGGGGAGGCGGCGTCTTGCTCGAGTAACTGCTGTAAGATATTGAGATGTGCCATCACCTCCGTGTGGTTCGCGGCCTGTGTCGCGCGAACCTCATCTATCTCAGTTCGGAGTACCCCTACAACACTCTCGAGCCTCTCAAAATGATCATAGGCTAGAGAAGGAGAAAACATGCGCACTGGAGATGGCTCCTGTGCTGCAAGTGGTGCGTCGGTCTCCATCGGCTCTGGCTGAGGCTCAGGAGTCGGCTGAGACCCCTCAATTGTGTCTCCCTCAATCTTGGCTGGCTCTAGTGGGGGCATGTTCATCACATAGACCCCGTCTCTATACCTCCTGATCATGCCCATCATACGTATAGTCTCCAAGCCAAGGGGAGCTGGTATAATCATCTTCTTGGCCCCTCTAATCACATCTAGGAGACCTATACCCATGATGAGTCTCATAATGTAGGGACCGGAGAAAAGGACTCCGATCCGGGTATACTGTCCCTAATGTCTCAAATACTCTACCATGATATGTCCTAAGTGAATCGGCTCGCTCTGCACCATCGAGTATAAATATAATAACTCTTGCCTGCTTAGAACTCTAGTGCTGTCACCACGACCATTCACTGATCTGCTCAGAATGGCATGAATGTATCAGTAACTCGGTGGGGAGAGGCAGGTAGCCTTCGACACTCTATGCTCATACTGACCCTACCCACATAATGTCGCGTATGCTCTCTACTGGGTCAAACTACCTGGATAGTCAGTAGGTAATCAATCTACTGCTCAGTCTCAGTAAAAGCCACATCATATAACACCAATCGGATAAAAAATTATGTAATATTTATACTGTAATGGTGTCCAAATGCTCGAAACCGTATGGTGTTAGTACTATTGAATCGAGAATACGATCGGTCGAACTCAAATGACGCTAATACCTCCAGCGTCAGCAAATGAATAGCTAGCTCACGTATAGTCAAGAAGCTCCTCTAGCAACCCACATGGAGGAACTCCTCCACCTCAACTGCCATATCATCGGCCAACTGCACCTCCCTGGGTACGCTCAAGTCAGAAAAGCTTGTTTGCTCAAACTTGAGTTTCGACAATCGCTCAAACCGAGCCTGGTGCTCAAGAATGGTGAACTCTATGTGTTCCGGCTCAGGAGAAGACTCACGTGGGCATTTGCCGGCTTGCTTCTTCGACCAAGGTACCATATCTGCAAGTATTGAAAAGAAACTGATCAAATTCATTCAAAATAACAATACTGTAGAAATCCATGCGGCCTTGTGGAAATTCCACACGCCCGTGTGAATCCACGAGGCATGAAAACCGCATGGCCACTTTGCTAAAAATCCAAGAATACATCCAAAAATCATTTCTAAACTCATTCTAGACATGCAATAACCACTTTAGTATAGAAACGAAGCACATTCACCAGTTTAATCAGATAAAATCAGGTAATGGCGAAGAAAAGAGAGAATGAGGGTTTACCGACAAGATGAAGATGAAAACCTTGAAATCGGCCGGAAAAACTCAATAAAATCTCTCTAAAACAATAGTGCAAAGTCAGGAGAGTGAGAGAGAGTGTTCTCCAAGTGGTTGGGAGTGTGAAAATGTGAAAGGCTCGAAAGATTTATAAAGGAGATCGTGGCCTTTTGAGTTCTGTACGCCCGTGTGACTCTATAGGGGAGTTTTACAGGGGCAGACACACGCCCCTGTGTGCTCTTGGGATAACACACTTTGTATCTGAATGCATCCATATGGGCATGTGGAAATTACACACGCCCGTGTGCTCGACCCATAGGGGCACCCACACGCCCCTTGTGGCTTCTCTGTCCACACAAGAAATTTGTCTAAGTCTTTCACACGCCCATGTGGAAATTCCACACGGGCATGGATCTTCACAGGGCCACTCACAGGGGCATTCACACGCCCCTGTGTCTTCTCGGGATGGCGAGGTCTTCTCTACAGGAAATCACACGGGCATGTGGAAATTACACACGCCCGTGCGTAATGCACAGGGCCAGACACAGGGGTAGACACACGCCCATGTGTCTTCTCCAGATAGAGGTTTGAACCTCTACAGAGAAACACACGCCCGTGTGGAAATTCCATACGTGCGTGTGACCGTCACAAGGTCGTTCACAGGGGCAGACACACGCCCCTGTGTCCTCTCGGGATGAGCTCTGAACGAAAACACACGCTCGTGTGGAATTTCCACACGGCCATGTGTTTTCTCTAGATAACTTAGAAAAAATCACAGACTTTGTAGAAAATTTCTGAACATTTACACTGCTCAAAGCCTGCCTATAGTATGCACATGTAACTAGAGAAATATGAAAGACACGCTCAAACGACCAAGATACTTCGCCACACTCATGTAAGTACATGAAAATACCAAAGATCCATGAGAAAATCACAACAATAGCATGTAAAAGATCAAGACACCAACACTTAAGCTCTTATTCATGCAAACACTAATTAATACCTAGAAAAACAGTAAAGACTTGGGTTGCCTCCTTAGAAGCGCTTGTTTAACGTTAATCAGCTTGACGTACCTCTTCTTACCTCACGAGGGCTCATGGAGAAAGAATAATTCTTTGTCATCTTTATTCACCTCTCCTCCAAAGTATGGTTTTAACCGATGGCCATTTACCTTAAATGTACCTTTCTCTGGGTAAGTAATTTCAATGGCACCATGGGTTGATACTTCAGTTATAGTGTATGACCCAAACCATCTAGACTTGAGCTTCCCAGGAAATAATCATAGGTGAGAATTGAACAATAGTACTTGATCTCCAACTTTAAATTCTTTTAGATTCTTAATATGCTTGTCATGCCACGTCTGAATTCTTTCCTTGTAAATTCTTGCATTCTCATTTGCCCTCATCCTCCATTCATCCAATTTATTGAGATGGAGCATTCTTTATTCCCCCACTTTTCTCAAGTCAAAGTTCATGGCTTTGATGGCCCAATAGGCTTTATGCTCGAGCTCCACAGGTAAATGACATGATTTACCATACAACAAGTTATAGGGAGTGGTCCCTATTGGAGTTTTATACATTGTTCTGTGGGCCTAAAGTGTGTCATCTAACCGTTCCGACCAATCCCGCTTCCCTTGTTCCATGGACTTCGTTAAGATTCTCTTGATCTCTCTATTAGTGGCTTCCACTTGACCACTTGTTTGCAGATGGTAGGGAGTAGCAAGGTGGTGATGCACACCATAGCACTTCAATACTTTTTCAAGTTAGGTGTTACAAAAATGAGTTTCTCGATCACTAATGATAATTCATGGAGTTCCGAATTGAGTGAACAACCTCTTTAGAAATTTTACCATGTTTAAGCATCATTGGTAGGCAGAGCTTGTGCCTCCACCCATTTAGCGACATAGTTGACTGCCACCAAGATATATTGACTACCATTAGACTTTGGAAATGGTCCCATGAAATCAATACCCCACACATCAAGCACCTTATAAAATTACATCAGATTATGAGGCATTTCATCCCATCGCGATAGATTTCTGACTCTCTGACAACTATTGCATCGAAGAACAATCTGATGTGCATCCTGAAATAAAGGCGGCCAATAGAATCCGGTGTCCAAAGCTTTTTCAGCAGTTCTACTTGAAGCATAATGCCCCAAAACTGGCCCGGAATGACAATGTGCAAGGATGTCCCAACCTTCTTCCGTTGATACACATCTTCTAACCACATGGTCTGCACAGTTGCATAACAAGTATGGATCTGCCCAAAAGTAATTCTTCAAATATGATGGTCTGCACAGTTGCATAACAAGTATGGATCTGCCCACATCGGGAAAGAAATCGTTAATTTCCTTACTTGCTGGCTCTTGACCTGCACACCCCTCCAATTGAGACAGATGGTCTGGAACCACATTTTCGCTTCCTTTTTTATCTTTTATCTCCATATCGAACTCTTGCAATAATAAGATCCAATGAATCAATCTCGGCTTAGCGTCGGCTTTGTTCATGAGATAGCGGAGTGCCGAATGATAAGTAAATACAGTAACCCTTGATAAGATGAGTGATAAGTGCTTGTGTGTTAGGAATGAGAAGTGTTCTTTTCTTATGATGAGCATTACTTTTATCAGGTTTAAGCGCTAATACATGTGTATTTGTGTTCTTTTGCTCATGTAGGGTTGTGAAGCTAAGTATTAAGAAAAAAAGCCAAAAGTAGATCATGAACGGACTATTTAGTGGAATCTTGGAAGGAACAAACGTGAAGACACAAGTGTGGCTCTAAGATACATGAATGTGTGCCAACCTCCATGTATTGAAGTCATTAAAATGAGTTGGAGGGGCACGAAGGCAGTCACATTTGCATCTCCCGACTTGTACATTGATAGCAAGATCTTCACTAATGAGGCCTTTGATTGAAGAAGAGTTGTGATCTATGGCATAAACTTATGCCTATTTATGTTGCCTCAATGAAAAGTGTGGAATTGGGAGTGTTTTGGTGGAGCAATGTAGCAAGTTACTGTTCACAGTCGGCCGAAAATCAGGTTTCCAGAGAATCCACACGGGCGTTTGGAAATTCCACACGCCTGTGTGGAAATTCCACAAGCCCGTATGGAGAATCTATAGGGGCGTGTGGATGCCTGATTCTAGCCCTTTTTAAGTTACGATTCAGCCCGATTTTTATAAGAATCTTTCACCCTTCTCTCCAACTTTTCTCCATCTTTTGAGAGACCATCGGCTAGGGTTTCAAGAGGCTTTGGCAAGTCTTTGTAGTAGTTCTATCGATTCGACACCGCACTTTGCTTGGAAGAAGCTTATTGGGGAAGCTTTCATTGGCATCGATCCGGTGAGGTGTGCCCTAGGCCGGAGAAAGGGACCTTTGAAGAAGACGAAGCTACTCCACAAGACCATCGACACAAATACCGCGGGGGTTTTCCTATAGATTACTTGTTTTTACTTTCGATTTCATTATTGATTGTATCTTGCTCCATGGAGAGCTAAACCCCCTAGTGGGTACTTGGATTTTGTAAACCCTAGGATGTTTTTGTTTCATTGACCTTTTATTACGCTTTTCTTAATTGATGTCTCTAATTGAGTTCTAATCTTGAATGCTTATCGAATGATTTCTTCCTTAGAGTGACATTAGGGTTAAGAGACCATCTTGGTAACCTTTGTGGATGAGTGACACACCATGAGGGTTAGACAAAAGAAGGTTGGAGAGGGTAGAGAGGGTGAGTCGAGAGGTAGCGGAGTGTCCCCTTTCGCTTCTGATGTGATTTATCCTACTTTCACTTTCCAAGATTTCTTTGCGGTCATAGTAGAGTGAAGGGCTAAGGGATGAACTCTGCTAGGGCTTAGTTGCGCGAGCAACAGAGTGAAGTGTTAAAGTGACTTTAGCACCTGGGGCTTAATTGTGATTTGGGATCTTTCGCCTGGATCAAAGGGTTAGATCTACATGTAGGAATAGGGTTTGTCACATGGAATCCCTAGAGTGTCTTGCATCTTTATACAGTGTGAGGTGTTGAGACTGTTTGATTTCTCCGCCGGGGGATAGTGTAGAGTTAGTCACGGTTGACCTTTGGTTTGGGACCGTGTATTCAAGGATGTCCACTACTCATTAAGCATCAATTAGGAGACATAATAGTTGGTCTTGCACTTGAAACATTAGTCCTAGGGGAGCATTGTTCGAGTACCCTACTTCTATCAATTGCCTTTCCTCTCACTTATTTGTGCCTCTCATTCTTGTTTCTTTTATTTCTGTTTACATTACATTTCATTAACATAATCATTATTCATATTCACTTGGTTAAGTAGCAATCTTAGTATTTGTATTCCGTATTCCCTGCGGATATGATACCCCACTCACCTGGGATTTATTACTTCAACAAACCCGTGCACTTGCGGGTCACACGCAAGGGGCTTTGTCAAGTTTTTGGCACCGTTTCTGGGGAATAGGAGTTTATAAATACTTTGCACTTTGTATCTTAGCCATTCATCATTCATTCTACTTTACATCTTCTTATTTTATCATCGTTCTAATTTGTTTTCTTTATTTTGGTGCAGCTCCAGGTTATGACCCGAGGGAACCCTTCAATATTAATTGAAGGTGATCCTGAACTTGAACGTACACTTAGAATAAAAGGTAAAGAACTTGTGTAAGAATTGTCGAATCTAGCTGAAGTGGAAGTTAAAGTGTCTGACAACATGGCAGAACAGAATGAACAACAGAGAACACTTTCTGATTACGCTAGACAGTCAGTATTGGGGACACAATCTAGCATTGTGCGGCCCCTGATTACAGCTCTGAACTTTGAGCTAAAGCCAGCATTCATCCAAATGATATAGCAACTAGCGCAGTTCAATGGTTTGGCTGATGAGGATCCAAACAACCATATTGAAAACTTCTTGGAAGTTTGTGACATGCTGAAGATTAACAGTGTTATGGATGATGCTATAAGGTTGAGGGCTTTCCCATTTTCTCTAAAAGGAAGAGTAAAGTAATGGCTATATTCTTTACCATGAGCATCCATCACGATATGGAATGAAATGGTCGAAGCTTTTCTTGCAAGGTACTTCCCTCCGGGGAAATCGGCGAAACTTCGTAATGAAATATCGTCGTTTGTTCAGATGTAGCTTGAATCCTTGTTTAAGACATGGGAGCGATTCAAGGACCTCTTACGGAAGTGTCATAGTATCGTTTTCCCGAATGGATGATCAATCAGACTTTTTACAACTGGTTGAATCCAAGTACAAGACAACTTCTAGATGCCACCACAAGAGGTACAATAGGGAACAAGACCCCTGAAGAAGCCCGACAGTTGGTAGAGGAAATGGCCATGAACAACTACCAATGGAATACAAGGGAAAAGAAGAAAGTGGCTGGACTCCTCATAATCTTCCGACCCTTGTTCAAGATTATTCCCCACCTCTTCCGCTTTTGCATGGGCATCTGAATGGCCTTCAACAACAACCACATCCTTTATCTCGCAAATTTCCTGTACTGAAGTTGACAAGCCCAACGAGAAAAGTTCTTGTCTTTGTTCATGATAGGATGAGTCGAACTGAGCAAGGACTCTCTCCAAACTTTCTTCCAAATGATCGCTAATAGATGCCAATGCGGACTTTTCAAACTGATCCAGCACACTATCTAACTCACAACTCTGATCTTGAATTCTATCCTTGTAATCAACAACTGATCCTTTCACAGGATGGTTGATGGTGAATTGCTCTTCCAGGGAACAAAATGAAGTAGACTGTACTGTAAACATCTGATCTTTCTGTTCTGTATCTTCAACCATTCTCATAATTGTGTCAAATAATTCTGGTATGTTAATCATTCTTCCTGAAATCAATGAAAAACAAAACAAATGAGAATGATGAAAGAATAAGGAAGTGTGAAATAGAATAAATGGTTAATAATTAAAATAGCAAAGTGCAAAGTGCTTCTAAAATGCCTATTCCCCGGCAACGGCGGCCAAAACTTGACACAGCCCTTTTGTGTGTTATCTGCAAGTACATGGGTTTGTCGAAGTAATAATACCCCGGTGAGTGAGAGGGTAGTCGAATCCTCAGGGAATAGTGCTTACAAATACAAAGATTGCTATTTAACTAGAATAAAAATGAGTTGATGGTGATGTGAAAACAAATTTATGCAAGTAAAAATAAGAAAAGAAGAAAGAGGCACAAATAAAAGATAGGAGAGACAATCGACGATAAATGGGGCACTCAAACATTGCTCACCCTAAGACTATTATTTCAAGTGCAAAACCAATCATTATACTTCCTAACTGATGTCTAACGAGTCGTGTAGATCCTTAAACACACGATCCCAAAACTTAAGGTCAACTGTGACTAACTCTACACTATGCCCTGTTGAGAAATCTCTCAGTCTCGACACCTAACACTGTGCTAGGTTGCTTTAGACTCTAGGGATTCCAAGTGATAAACCCTATTCCCTAATATAGATCTAATCCTTTGGTCCAGGCGAAAGACCCCTAGGCACACTTAAGCCCTAGATACTAAGGATTATTTCAATACTTCACTCTGTTGCTTGCGCAACTAAGCCCCAGCGGAGTTCAACTCTTAGCACTTCACTGTATTATGACGGCAAAGAACTCTTGGAACATGGAGGTAGGATAAATCACCCCGGAGGGGAAAGGGGATGTTGCACTACCTCTCGACTCACCCTCTCAACTCTCTCCAATCTAGCACTGTCTAACCCTCATAGTGTGTCACTTATCTATAAGGATTACCAACATGGATTCTCAACCCCAGTGTCACTCTAATGGAAAATCAACTCAACACGCATTCAAGAGTGGAACTCAATTAAAAACATCAATTAAGGTAAGCATAATAAAAGGTGAAAAAATAATATCATCTTAGGGTTTACAAGTCCGAGCACCTACTAATGGTTTAGCTCTTTGTGGAGCAAAATACAATCAACAATGATGTCAAAAGTAAAGAGATGCAATCCATGAATAAAACCCCCTTGGTGTTTATGTCGGTGGTCTTGAGGAGTGGCCGCGTCTTCTTCAAAGGTCCCCTTGTCATGCCTAGGGCATATCTCACTGGATCGGTGCCAACGAAATCTCCCCCAATAACTCTCTTCTAAAGGAAATGCGGTGTCAAAGGTTGTGAACCTCTCCAAAAGCCTAGCCAAAGCCTCTCTAAATCCTAGCGACAGGTGCCTCCAAAGGTAGAGAAAGATAGGCCAAAAGATGGGGAAAAAGATTTTAAAATTGGGATGAAATCGCGACTCAAATAGGGCTAGAATCGGGCATCCAGACGGGTATGTGGAATTTGTACACGCCCCTGTGAATTTGCAGAAATTTTGTTTTTAGCGGCCTGCGAATAGTAAATGCTACAGTAAATTGCTACGTTGATTTGCTACAGTATCTGCTATAATTCCTGCCAAAAACTTTCCCGAATCCACACTCTTCATTGAGGCAACATAAACGGACACACGTCTATGCCGTAGATCACGTTGCATCTTCAAATAAAGCACATTTGACGGGAATCCTGCTAGCCTTGCACAAGTTAGAACACATGAGTATGACTGACTTTGTGCCCCTCCAATTTTCATATTCCATCGAGTATAATGGAGGTTGGCACACACTCATATGTCTTTGGGCACAACTTGTGTCTTCTCATATGTTCACTTCAAGATTCGATCAACATAATGCATTCGTAATCTACTATAGCTTCTTCCTTCTCTATTTGGCTCCACAACCCTATATGTGCAAAAGAACATAAAAACACATGTTAAGCGATAAAATCTGAGAAAAGTAATGCTCATCATAAGAAAAGAATAGTTCGTATTACTAATACACAAGCACTTATCAGGATCTTTGACCTATCTTTTGGAGAGAGTGTGGCTAGGGCTTGAGAGGTTTTTAGTGGGATTTTGGAGCATTTCTACAGCATTCAACATTGATTTTCCTCGAAGGAGAGTTATTGGGGGAGCTTCTGACGGCTTTGATTCTGCGAGGTGTGCCCTAGGCTCGACGAAGAAATCTTTGGAGAAGAAGAAGTGGATCCCCAAGATTATCACCATGGAAAGCAAAGGGGTTATCTTTATGGAGTTTTTGCATTCACTTTTGATTTCATTTTTGATTTTGTATTGCTCCATGGAGAGCTAAACCCTAGTGGGTACTTGGACTTGTAAACCCTAGGATGATTTTAATTCATTGACTTCTATTATATTTTTTTAATTGATGTTTTAATTGAGTTTCAATCTTGTGTGGTCGTTGTTGTGATTTTCCCTTAGAGTGGTACTAAGGTTGAGAATTCCTTTAGGTAACCTCTTGAATGAGTGACACTTCATTAGGTTAGACTTAGAAAGATTGAAGAGGGTTGAGAGGGTGAGTTGAGAGGTAGCGGAACGTCCCTTTTCCTTTCCGATGTGATTTATCCTACCTCTGTATTCCAAGAGTTCTTTGCAATCCTGATAAAGTAAAGTGCTATTAGATCTTTCCACTGGGGCTTAGTTACGCGAGTAATAGAGTGAAGTGTTGAGAAATCTTTAGTGCTGGGGCTTAATTACGATTAGGAATCTTTCGCCTGGACCAAAGTGTTTGATCTACATTAGGGAATAGGGTTCATCACTTGGAATCCCTAGAACCCCAAGCAGTCCTACATAGTGTAAGGTGTTGAGAGTATACCATTCTGCCGGGGCATAGTATAGAGGGCTGTTGACCTTAGGTTTGGGACCGTGTGTCTTTGGATCTCCATGACTCATTAAACTTCAATTAGGATGCATAATATTAGTCTTGCACTTGAAACAATAGTCCTAGGGTGAGCATTGTTTGAGTACCCCATTTCACCAGTGGTTACTTTCTCTGATTTCTATTCTTCTCTCTCTTTTTGTTTATTATCATTTTAATCAATAGCTTGAATCACAATCATCACTTGACTTTCACTATTAGCTAAGTGATAAGTGCTTGTGTGATAAGAATGTGAAGTGTTCTTTCCTTATGTTGAGCATTACTTTTAGTAGGTTTAAGCGCTAATACATGTGTATTTGTGTTCTTTTACGCATGTAGGGTTGTGAAGGTAAGTATTGAGAAAAGAAGCCAAAAGTAGATCGTAAACGCATTATTTGGTGGAATCTTGGAAGGAACAAGCACGAAGACACAAGTGGGACTCCAAGATACGTGAATGTGTGCCAACCTCCATGAATTCAAGTCACTACAATGAGTTGGAGGGGCACAAAGGCAGTCACATTTGCGTATCCCGACTTGTGCATTGATAACAAGACCTCCGCCAATGAAGCTTTTGATTGAAGAAGACATGCGATCTACGGCATAAACATGTGCCCGTTTATGTTGCCTCGATGAAAAACGTGGAATTGGGAGTGTTTTGGCAGAGTACTGTAGCAGTTATTGTTCACTGCTGGTCAAAAACAGGATTTCCAGAGAATCCACACGGGCGTGTGGAAATTTTCCATGCCCGTGTGGAAATTCCACAAGCCCGTTGGAAAAATCCATAGGGGCGTCTGAATTCCCGATTCCAGCCATATTTAAGCCGCGATTCAGCCCGATTTTTGAAATCTTCTTTTCCCCTTTTCTCCAACTTTCATCCATCTTTCGAGAGGCCATCGGCTAGGGTTTAGAGAGGCTTTTGGCATGTCTTTGGAGTGGTTCTAAGGATTCAACACCGCGCTCCAATTGGAAGAAGGTTATTAGGGGAGCTTTTGTCGGCACCGATCCGGCGAGGTGTGCCCTAGGCCGGACAAGGGGACCTTTAGAGAAGACTTGGCTACTCCACAAGACCATCGACACGACTACCGAGGGGGCTTTCTTATGCAACACTTGTTTTTACTTTTGATTTCATTATTGATTGTATTGTGCTCCATGGAGAGCTAAACCCCCTAGTGGGTAATTGGATTTTGTAAACCCTAGGATGTTATTGTTTCATTGATCTTTTATTATGCTTTCCTTAATTGATGTTTCAATTGAGTTCCAATCTTGAATGCTTGTTGAATGATTTCTCCCTTAGAGTGACACTAGGGTTGAGAGTCCATCTTGGTAATCATTGTAGATGAGTGACACACTACGAGGGTTAGACATTGCTTGATTGGAGAGAGTTGAGAGGGTGAGTCGAGAGGTAGCGGAGCGTCCCCTTTCCCCTTCGGTGTGATTTATCCAACCTCCATTTCCTTGAGTTCTTTGTGGTCACAATAGAGTGAAGTTTCAGAGGATGAACTCCGCTGGGGCTTAGTTGCAAGAGCAACAGAGTGAAGCGTTGAAGTGACTCTAGTGTCTCGGGCTTAAATATGACTAGGGGCCTTTCGTCTGGACCAAAGGGTTAGGTCTATACATAGGAAGGGGCTTATCACTTGGATTCCCTAAAACTCCATGTAACTTTACACAGTGTGAGGTGTTGAGACTGAGGGATTTCAACGCCGGGACATAGTGTAGAGTTAATCACGGTTGACCATAGATATGGGACCGTGTGCTTAAGTATTTCCACGACTCATTGAGCATTGATTAGTAAGTATAATAGTTGGTCTAGCACTTGAAACATTAATCCTAGGGGGAGCATTGTCCGAGTACCCCACTTCTATCGATTGCCTTATCTCTCACTTACTTGCGCCTCTCATTCTTGTTTCTTTTATCTTTGTTCACATTACATTTTATCGACACTATCATTGTTCACTTTGATGTGGTTAAGTAGCAATTTAAGTATTTTTACTCCCTATTCCCTATAGATACGAATACCCCACTCACCTAAGATTTTTTACTCGATAAACCCTTGCACTTGCGGGTCACACGCAAGGGGCGTTGTCACTAAGTAGCAATACTACTTGTTTTTGGACATTTATTCCCTGTGGATTCGACTACCCACACGTTGGGAACTTTATTACTTCGAAAACCCATGCACTTGCGGTATATACATGTAAGGGATGTGTCATGACACAATACAGTACACAATAGAGCTGTTGAAACAAACAACTGGTTGCTATATGCCTGTTGTCATCTCTAAGAGCACACCATGACCATGATTACAGGCATTGTATGACCGTTATGGTTCTAATAACGGCCATGGTGTGTTCTTTGTGCACCTATTGTCTATTCCTGCATGTTCATTTTCATATTCTCTTATTTGTTTTAATCATGTTTCTATGAATTATGATTTAGAGAAGAGGAAGAAGACGTGTGAGTCTTGTAGACTAAGGGCTCTCAGTTTTTTAATCCTAAGCATAGAAAGCGATACAAGTAGCTTACGGATTAGAGGTTGGTGGTGGGATGCCTCATCGAGATTAAGGAGGCCACCTATTGGGAGTTAACGATGGAGATCATGAGCTCCTTCAAGTTGGATAGGAGTATCATCAACCTCAGCTAAAGAAACACGATTAGTTTCCAGATGTGTGGTGAGGTGTTCCAAATGTCCTACATGGAGTTCTCCTTTAGGATGGGACTAGTAGATGTGGAGTACACCCGCAAAGATGCATACTCCTAGCTCCACATCTATCTATTTAGGTCGCAATACTTACGTGTATGACACCTCGAAGGCATCTGCCTTTAGATGGCCAGCATTTAGATACCTCCATACCATACTTTCCAAGGAACTAATAGAGAAAGGGGATAGTACTAGGTCATCAATCTCTGGGAGCTATATTTCCTTTGGAGCATGGTAGCCCAAAAGCCAAATCACATTGGTCATGCACTTGCATGACAGTTGCATCATCATACCTGTGACCTATGATTAGCGACTATCATCTTGGGTCCTTATATCACACGGTTAGCATAAGGAATGGGCTTGATTGATAGATGTACTAGCATAAAGCATGTTGGGGGGGATGCGACTACTTGATATCATGACAATCTAATCTATCACATGATTGAGTGTCGGGACACTCCCCATGGTGTCTAGTATCAGGTGGTGCGGCGATCAAACTTAGAGTCTTCAGATGATGAGGAGTCCCTTCTATCTGCCACTGCCCCACTTCTCCTACACTTACTCCAGCACCAGTTGCTGCCCTTGCTCCACTAGTATCTACATTAGCTCATTCACTAGTTCTGGCCTTTTCATCATCAGTTCAAAAGCATTTGGTTCGTCTCGAGGAGGATAGGCGAGGATCAAGGGTATAATCCTCTAGATCTTGGTGCATCTGCAGTTTTAGTGCCCTCCATCCACTCAGTCATCCACTTCACCACCAGCACTAGCTCAAGTGGTGCCAGAGTCTTCTCTATCTTCTAAAGCAACAATGGCAGTCCGTTCCTACAGTAGGCCTGAGCTCCCATGCCAATTTCCTTCACTTTGATTTTGTATCACATTTGTATTTTTTATTTTTAATACTTATATTTCATTTTGTATTCAGCAAGGGACATTTACCCTATTGGTCATGTATTCAGACATTTTTAGTGGACTTTTATTGTCTTGGTTTTTTATTTTATTTTATTTTATTTTTATGTTTTTGTTTTAATATCTTCCATTTATGTCTCTGACAGGAAATAAGGTGATGGGCTACTGTTTTAGCCCGCACAATCAGGAGCCTAGACAAGGGTAGATTCATTACCCTCATTAACCCAACTAAGAAACTGGGGAAGTACTAGTATCCATGGTCTCATTATTTTTTTTAATTATTATTATTTAAACCTACACTTTTGCTTGCCACATACATTGAGGACAATGTATATATTTAAGTGCAGGGAGGGAGTGTATTATTTTGTTGAGAATTTTGGAGCTTTTGCTTAATTCATGTTAGTGTAGACCTATGAAGGTGTTACACTCATTTGTTGGAGTTTCTCTAGTTTAGGGACATGATATATGATAGTTTAGCATTCTTTTTTTTTTCCCATATTTCTAAAGAATTATTCTTCTTTGCTTGTTATTGCTATCTCTCATGTGATTTTGAGCACCTTGTATCTTATTAATTCTTCATTATGTTTAGAGAGTGTTGTTTGATAGTAGGAATGTTTCGAGAGTGTTGTTTGATAGTAAATTGTCGTGTTTATGAAGAGTAATGAAGCAAAAAACTGTAGCGAAGTTATGCGTTTGCGTGGGAATTTCTACAGCTCACGCAGGTGTATGAAATCTCACACGGTTGTGTGGAGGCACGTGACAGACGCCGTGTAGGCTTTTACCCTATTCTTTGGGGACTTTTTGGCTAACGTTTAAAGGGTGAATCGTCTAGGATTTGAAGAGGAGGTCTTTGATGAATTTAGGGCTCGTTCTTCACCAACCTTGATAGATCTTTTCTCCTTCATAGCATCGAGGGAGCCTTCGGCAACCTAGCTTCGGAGAGGGATCCTTCAAGACGTTGAGCGACCCATCAAGGCTATCATCACGAATTCAAGGGGGTTTTACTTTATGGTTTTCATTACTTTTCATTGCATTATTCTTTGCTTTGTAACTTACCCCATGGAGGGCTAAACCCTAGTAGGTATTTGGGCATATGAACCCAAGGATCATATCTTTGTATTGATTTACTCTATGTTTTCTATTAAATCTGAGTTTATTTGAGTTTTAATCTTGTTTTCTCATTGCTTGTATGTCATATTAATCCTTGTGATTGATTTGTATTGCATGATTTATTGCCTTGGTGAGAAAGAGGTCTCCATTAGGGTTAAAACTCCAAGATTGAAGAGGGTTGAGAGGGTAAGTCATGAAATAGTGGAGTGTCACCTTTCTCTTTCAATGAGTGCTTCCTATCTCCATATTCCACAGGCTTTATACAACCATATTTGGTGTGAGGCATGAGATTGAGAGATTTCTCCCTCGGACCTTGTAGGGGGCTAGGGATCTTTAACCCAGAAGTAGGGTTATATCTATCTTTAGGAATCGGTTGATTGAGCGATTTCTCCACTGGGACCCCATAGGGGACTAGTATTAGTGGCCTGGAGGCATGAACCGATTGTTCTTCGATTGCCTTGACTCATTTAACTTGGTTTATAAATATTTAGTAAATCTTGTGCTTCATGTTAGATCCTAGGGGGAGTATTGCACCGGTACCTCATCTTTATTGATTGAGATCTTCCTTGTTTTTGACTTTCCCTTTTGCTTGCTTATTCATATTATTGCAATTAAGTTCATTTCATCGTAATTCTTAATTATGACTAGATAATTGAGAAATGGTTACTACTAATACTTTCGTTTTACTGTGGATTCGACTACCTAACTCACTGGGTATTTTATTACTTCGACACTCATGGACTTGCGGCACACTAACAAGATCCCCTTGCGTATATCCTGCAAGTGCACGGGTTTGTCGAAGTAATAATCCCGGATGAGCGGGTATTGAATCCACAGGGAGTAGGGAATAAAAACACTTAATCCGCTTCATAGCTATGTGAAAGATCAGTAGTGATAAGTGTGACAATTATTCAATTCTCAAAAGTAAAAACAACAAGTAAGAGAGCACGAGTAAAGGAGGAGGTAAGACAATCGATAAAGATGGGGTACTCAGATAATGCTCCGCCTAGGACAATCATTTAAGTGCAAGAAACCTCTATTATGCTTCCTAATCAATGCAATGGTGAGTCGTGGAAATCCTTAAATACATAGTACCAAATCTAAGGTCAACTATGCTCAACTCTATACATGTCCAGGATGAGAGGTTAGATAACCTCTCAACCTCACTCTCGAATAGAGTTGCAATGAGCTCTAGGGATTCCAAGTGATAAATCTCTTCCTAATTATAGACCTAACCTTTTGGTCCAGGTGGAAGGTCCCTAACCACGATTAAGCCCTAGATAGTAAGATCACCTCAACGCTTCACTCCGTTGCACGCGCAAATAAGCCCCAGCCGAGGGTCATCCCTTAGACCATTCACTCTATTATGGCCGAAAAGAACTCGAGGAACGGAGATAGAATCTATCATGTCGGAGGGGAAAAGGGACGCTCCTGTACCTCTCGACTCACCCTCTTAACCCTCTCCAACCTACCTTTTTCTAACGCTCGTGGTGTGTCACTCACTCACAAGGTTACCAACAAGAACTCTCAACCCTAGTGTCACTCTACGAGAAATGTTCATACAATCAAGCATTCAAGGTTGGAACTCACAACAAACATCAATTAATTGAAAGTATAATAAAGTGATTTAATGAAACAAATACATCCTAGGGTTCACAAATACCCAAGTACCCACTAGGGGTTTAGTTCTCCATGGAGCTAAGTACAATCAAAGAAATAGAATGTAAAAGCAATGAATCCATAGAGAAACCCCATCGATAGTTGTGTTGATGGTCTTGTGGACAGTCCTTTATTCGTCGTCCAAGGATTCCATTGTCCGGTATAGGATACGCCTCGACGGAAGCTCCCCTACCAACCTTCTTCCAAAGGAATGACAATGTTGGAGCCGTAGAACCTCTCCCAAACCCTAGCCAATACCTCTCCAAACCCTAGCCGAAACCCTCTCTTAAGTTGGGGAAAAGATGGAGAAAAGATTTCTGAAATCGGGGCTGAATCGGCTTTAAATAGGGCTGGAATCGGGAATCCACACGCCCCTGTGGAATTTCCGCACGGGCGTGGGTAATTTCCACACGCCCATGCGGATTCTCTGAAACTGTCATTTTTGGCCAGCTGTAAACAGTACTCTGCCAAAAATACTCTCGAATCCACTTTTCATCGAGGTAACATAAACGGGCTCACGTTTATGCTGTTGAAGGCTTTGCTTCTTCAATGACGGATAAGTTGATGGAAATCCTGTTCTATGTGCATAAGTCAGAGTGCTTGAGTGTGACTGCCCTTGTGCCCCTCCAAATGGTTGTGCAAACTCAAATACGGGGAGATTGGCACACACTCTAGCATCTCTCACCCGACTTATATCTTCGCGTTTGAACTTTACCAAGATTTCCTCCAAAATCGGTGCATTGTGATCCACATTGGCTTCTTTCCTTCAAAATTGGTTTCACAACCCTACCTACATAAAAGTAACATAAAAACACACATATTAGTGTAAAAACCAGAGAAAAGTAATGCTCAACATAAGGAAAGAACGCTTCGTATTCATATCGCACAAGCACTTATCAAAGTCCCCTACACTAAAGGTTGTGCTTGTCCTCAAGCAAAAATTAAACATTCTTTGCATCAATGAAGAAAATATTGAAAGTGCTTGGCCTTAGATTCACCAAAGTATACAAAGAGAGCATTCTACAAGTAAGAGAAATTTCAACACTAATTATGAAAGATCGAAGCTCTAGTTAAAAACTTGAATAAAAAAGGACAACAAACCCGAAATCGTGAAAGTGTGTGGACTCACTCAAGTTAACCTAAGGTATACTCCTCAAAGCTCTAAGTATAAGGTACTTATTTATCTACAGCAAGAAAGTAACAAAAATTTAAAGATGGTAGTAGCTTCACACATTCTCTAAGGTAGCCCTTTTCCCAAGCGGCCGCTAAGGTGGCTTTCACACTTTCGAGGTGGTAGCTCCGTCTCACCGGAGTGGTAGCTTTCACTCATCCCTATGAGATAGCTCTTTCTCGTCATTAGGGGCATAACTAGTATCCGACTTATGAGAGTAGCTTCATACTACATAGGTGGTATCTCTTTCCACCCAAAATGCAAAACAAACAAGAAAACTATTTTGTTCCTTCTTTTCATCATTCTTTTTTTTCCAAAATTTAGCACAAGAAACAACTATAACTAGTCCCTTTAACATCGAACATGAGTTTCCAATAGAGTTTAAAGAGTGAGTAGTGCACTGAGTGTAATTCGGGCAAAAATTCCTAAAAATTCAAATAAAACTAGAGCATGAAGATATTCAATGTTAAAAATTCTCCTAAACTCAAGAATACAATCATTGCAACTAAGGTGAACCGCCATTAGCTATGTGAGCATGTATATTAATCAAGAACAATAAAAAGGATGTGTGCACTATGAAACTCCCCCCCACACTTAAGTTGTACATTGTCCCCAATGTACACATGCAAGCTCACTCATAATGTATATCAATGAAGAATATATGTGGGAGAAGCAATTAAAACAATACTCCCCTGACTCCTAGTGTTGCGTTTGATGAAGCTAAATCCTTGGGAGTAGTGTTCCAACGGCTTGTGAAGCTCACACGGTCAAGTGCCAAAGCATTTTGGCCGTGCCCATGACAAAGTCTCAATTCCCAAATGACAAGACCATCTGCACGCATATACGAGGAAATTCAGTGAAGCTCAATAAAAACAAAATAACTCGAGTATATATAAAAGATAGACAATGAATACAACTTGAGATGCAAAATGAAAATAAACTCAGAAGGATAATCCTTTCTGAGTGAACAAGTCTAAAATAAAATGCAAAATAAAGAAAATACAGAAAAATAAAGTCAAATGTCGGTGTCACGCTCTGTCGGCTCCTCTGCTACGGCTGGTGGTGGGGAAACATAAGGTAGATCCACCGGTGCTGGTATAGGAGATGGGGGTGCAGGAGATGTCGAGGGGGGCTGAGGAGTCCTCTGTCGCAAGACAAATGAGGAGGCGACGTCTAGCTCTAAGATCTACTGTAATACGTTGAAACGTGCCATGAACTCTGTGTACTGAGTGGCCTACGTGGCCCTGATCTCGGAGACCTCTGTCCGCACCACTCCTAAAGCATTCTCAAGCCTCTCAAAGCGATCATGGGCTCAAGATGGTGTAAACAAACGTACGGGGGGTACGTTCTTCACCCCTGGAGGTGCCTTAGTCTCCATTGGTACTGACTGAGGCTCATCACCTTTATCCTTGAATGGTATATTCAGCACATAAACACCATCTGGATATTTACTGACCAAACCCATGAGCCTCATTGTCTCTAACCCAAGTGGTACTGGTATTATCGTCTTCTCGGCTCCACTGATTGTGTCTCATAGACCCATCCCCAAAATGAGTCTAGTAATGTATGGACCTGAGAAAATGACACCTAGTCTGGGATACTGTCCTTAATGCTTCAAATACTCCACTAAAATGTGCCCCAGATGGACCGGCTCGTTTATGACTCCCGTGCTATCACCGTGACCATTCACTGACCTGCTTATGATGATGTGAAGATATCTGTAACTAGGTCGAGATAAACATGAGGCCTTAGACACTGCTGGTTCATATCGCCCCTTACCACATAGTATTTTATACTCCTCCTTTGGAGATAAACCCGACATGTCAATTGGAAGACTCTCATACTCCTCAGTCTCAGTATACTCCTCATCATATAGACCAAGTCTAGTGGAGAAGCGTGTGACGCTCATACTATGATGTTGCCCAAAAAGCTCGAGCCGAATAGCGCCGACACTATCAAAATGAGCATAAGAGCGGTAGAACTCAAATGAAAGCAAGCACCTCTAAAGTGAGTGAGCGGATAGCAGGGTCATGAATATTCAATAACTTGTGCCAACTACTGACCAATAATAGTTTCTCGACCTCATCAACCATGTCATCTGCTAGTTGCACCTTCCTGAGTGACCCAACATCCGGGATTCGCATTTGACCAAACTTAAGCTTCGCTAACCGCTCAAACCGAGCTCGATGCGCAGGAAGTGTGAATTCCATGACTTCCCGCTCAGGGGCAGGCCCTCTAGGACATTTAGCAACTGCCTTCTTCGATTTGGTGGCCATACCTACATGTATTAGAAAAAGAAAATCAATCAGTTTCATTCAGACGGCAGGAAAATAACAACACACGGCCGTGCGGAAATTCCACACGCCAGTGCACTTTCACGGGGCATGCAAAACGCACGGCCCATGTAGCCATTCTTCCAGCTACACCCCTATCTCACTTCTAGATCTTCTCAAAAACAAATCATAACCATTTTAGTAAGAAACAGATGTGCATTATCCATTTTAATCGCAGGTAATCAGCTAGACTCAAAGGAAGTCGGTGACGAGAGGAAACAAAGGCTTACCGATGAGTTGAAGCTAAACACCCCTATAATCCGCACAATGCACAATCAATCGATTCAAAGACAACAATAGGAGGATAGGAAAATGTCGGAAAATGTTCTTTGGGCGGCTTAGGGTCAACTGAGGAACAAGGTGTGACTAATGTATTGGGAGAGCAGACAGTCTTTTAATTCCTGGAGATCCACACGGGCGTGCGGGAATCACCCATGCCCGTGCGCCTTCAAACGAAGGTCTCACAGGGGTAGACACACGCCCCTGTGGCTTCGCTGGATATCCGAGAAACTATCCTAAGTGCTCCGCACGCCCGTGCGGGACTTACACACGGTCGTGGACATTTACAAGCTCAACTCACAGGGGCAAGCACATGCCCTGTGTCTTCTCGGGATAGAGAGGACTCCTCTGCAGAGATTCACACAGGCACGCGGAAATTATCCACGCCCGTGCGGTTTTCACAAGGTCGCCCACAGGAGCGAGTTCACGCCCCTGTGCGCTCTCGGGATAATTTGACAAACTATGCAGGACATCACACGCCCGTGCGGAAATTACCCACGGGCGTGCGATATTCGCATGGTCATTTACAGGGGCAGCCGCACGCCCCTGTGCCTTCTCTAGATGAGCTCGCAATCCAAATCCACGGGCGTGCGGAAATTCAACAAGCCCGTGCGTTTTCACTGGATGGCTTAGAAAAACCTGCAGGCTCTGCAGAAAGTTTCTGAACATGTTTACACACTCAGAGCCTGCCCTAGTATGCAAGTTTTTACCCGGTGAAAAACATGGAATAAAGCTCAAACGACACAACTTTGCCAATTCCACATGAAAACACACGATGAATACACAAAGCCCACAAGAAAATCTCAGCAAAAGCATCTAAAAATCAAGACACCAACACTTAACAAATTATTCATGCAAACAAACTAAAGTAGAAGATAAGAAATAGTAAACACTTGGGTTGCCTCCCAAGAAGCGCTTGTTTAACTTCACTAAGCTTGACGTACCTTGCCTTACCTCACGGGGGTTCATGGTGGAAAAATACTTCTCTATTGTCACTACAAATCTCTCCGCCATAGTATGGTTTTAGACTATGTCCATTCACCTTGAATGTGCCCTTCTGCGGATGGTTAGTCTCAATGGCTCCATGAGGTGAAACTTCGGTTATGGCATACGGACCAGTCCACATTTATTTGAGTTTCCCCGGGAATAAACGTAGGCGAGAGTTGAATAGTAACACCTGATCGCCTGGTTTGAAGTCCTTCGGAATCTTAATATTCTTGTCATGCCACTTCCGAATTCTTTCCTTATATATCCTTGCATTCTCATATGCCTTCATCCTCCATTCGTCTAACTCATTGAGATGTAATATTCGTTACTCTCCAGATTTGCGCAAGTCAAAATTCATCACTTTAATTGCCCAATATGCTTTGTGCTCTAATTCCACCGTTAAATGGCAAGATTTTCCATACACTAAATTATAGGGAGTGGTCCCTATTGGGGTTTTGTATGCTGTTCTATGAGCCCAAAGTGTGTCATCTAACCTTTCGGACCAATCTCGTTTCCCTTGTTCCACTGATTTGGTTAAGATTCTCTTGAGCTCTCTGTTTGTAACCTCCACTTGCTCACTCGTTTGCGGATGGTAAGGAGTAGCAAGATGATGATGAACTCCATAACGCTTTAACACTTTCGCCAATTGTGTGTTACATAAAAGGGTTACCCGATCGCTAATGATAATTCTTGGAGTTCCAAATCGAGTAAATAACTTCTTCAAAAACTTCACTACAGTTCTTGCATCATTAGTTGGAAGAGCCTGGGCTTCCACCCACTTGGAAACATAATCAATTGCTACCAGAATGTATTGATTGCCATTGGACTTTGGAAATGGTCCAATAAAATCAATTCCCCATACATCAAACACCTCACAAAATTGCATAGGATTTTGAGGCATCTCGTCCCTTTGTGATAAGTTTCCAGCCCTTTGACAACTATCACATCATAAAACGAATTGATGAACATCTTGGAATAAGGTCGGCTAATAGAACCCAGCGGCTAAAACCTTCTCTGCAGTTCGACTTGATGCATAATGCCCCCCCACTGGGCCTGAATGACAATGCGCAATGATGTTCCAACCTTCCTCCCTAGAAACACACCTTCGCACCACCTGATCTGCACAAATACGGAACAGGTAAGGATCTTCCCAGAAAAAATTCTTAAGGTCACTGAAAAATTTCTTCTTCTGTTGAAAGCTTAAACCCTGCTTCAATACCCTTCCTGACAGATAATTCACAAAATCTGCGAACCATGGAATATCTTTTGATTCTGATTTCTATACCGCATACAAATGCTCTTCAGGGAAGAAATCATTAATTTCCTTGCTTGCCGGTTCTTGCCCCTCACAATCTTCTAATCTCGACAGATGATCTGCAACCACATTCTCTGTCCCCTTTTTATCTTTTATTTCCATATCAAATTCTTGCAACAACAATATCCACCAAATCAATCTTGGTTTCGCATCTGCCTTGTTCAGGAGATAACGGAGTGCAGAATGATCTGTGAACACTGTGACATTAGATAGGATGAGATATGGTCTGAATTTATCAAAAGCAAACACTACTGCTAATAATTCCTTTTCAGTAATGGTGTAATTATCTTGTGCACTTGTGAGAGTCTTGCTAGCAAAATAGATCGGTTGAAATTGCTTATTTCTCCTCTGACCCAAGACCGCTCCCACTACATAATCACTAGCATCACAAATTACTTCGAACGGCTCATCCTACTTCGGTGTTGTCAGGATTGGTGCTTGCACTAACTTTTCTTTCAGCACATTAAATGCATTCAGACAGTTATTTTCGAAATCAAAGGGGTATCCTTCTCCAAGAGTTTGGTCAACGGTTGGGAGATCTTCGAAAAGTCCTTAATGAACCTTCTGTAAAAACCTGCATGACCCAAGAAACTGCGGATCCCTTTCACATTCGTAGGTGGAGGAAGCTTTTCAATTATCTCAATCTTCGCCTTATCCACCTCCATACCTGCCTGGGAAATCCTATGTCCAAGGACAATGCCTTCTTGCACCATAAAGTGACACTTCTTCCAGTTAAGGATGAGATTCGTCTCTTCACATCTCACTAATACTCTTTCCAAATTATTTAAGCAAGCATCGAAAGAGTCCCCGAACACTGAAAAATCATCCATGAAAACTTCCATAATATCTTCAAGAAAGTTGACAAGGTCCCCTTGCGTATATCCCGTAAGTGCACGGATTTGTCAAAGTAATAATCCCGAGTGAACGGGGTCGAATACATAGGGAGTAGGGAGGAAAAACACTTAATTCGATTCTTAGCTATGTTGAATATCAACAGTGATAAGTGTGGAAATGATTCAATTCTCAACAATAAAATCAACAAGTAAGAGAGCAAAAGTAAAGAGGAGGTAAGGCAATCGATAAAGATGGGGTACTCGGATAATGCTTCACCTAGGATAGTCGCTTCAAGTGCAAGAACCCTCTATTATGCTTCCTAATCAATGCAATGGTGAGTCATGGAAATCCTTACATACATAGTCCCAAATCTAAGGTCAACTATGCCTAACTCTATACATGTCCCGGAGGAGAAATCGAACAATCTCAACACCTCGCACTAGCATAGAGTTGCAATGAGCTCTAGGGATTCCAAGTGATAAATCTCTTCCTAAATATAGACCTAACCCTTTGGTCCAGGCGGAAGGTCCCTAGCCACAATTAAGCCCTAGATACTAAGATCACCTCAACGCTTCACTCCATTGCACGCGCAACTAGGCCCCAGCGGAGGTTCATCCCTTAGACCATTCACTCTATTATGGCTGCAAAGAACTCGAGGAACAGAGATAGAATCTATCATGTCGGAGGGGAAAGGGGACGCTCCTGTACCTCTCGACTCACCCTCTCAACCCTTTCCAACCTAACTTTGTCTAACGCTCGTGGTGTGTCACTCACTCACAAGGTTGCCAACAAGAACTCTCAACCCTAGTGTCACTCTAGGGGAAATGTTCATTCAATCAAGCATTCAAGGTTGGAACTCACAATAAACATCAGTTTATTGAAAGCATAATAAAGAAGTTCAATGAAACGGAAACATCCTAGGGTTTACAATCATCCAAGTACCCACTAGGGGTTTAGCTCTCCATGGAGCTAAGTACAATCAAAGAAATAGAATGTAAAAGCAATGAATCCATAAAGAAACCCGCTCGATGGTCGTGTCGATGGTCTTGTGGAAAGTCTTCTACTCGTCGTCCAAGGATTCCCTCATCCGGTATAGGATACGCCTCGACAGAAGCTCCCCTACCAAACATCTTCCTAAGGAATGACAATGTCGAAGCCGTAGAACCTCTCCAAAACCTTGGCCAATACCCCTCAAAACCCTAGCCGAAGCCCTCTCGCAAGTTGGGGAAAAGATGGAGAAAAGAATACCAAAATCGGGGCTGAATCAACTTTAAATAGGGCTGGAATCGGGCGACTCCACGGGCGTGGACGGTACACGCGCCCGTGCGGAATTTCCACACGGCCGTGGATAATTTCCACACGCCCGTGTGGATTCTCTGTTTCTCTGATTTCTCGGCCGGCTGTGAACAGTGCTGCTACAGTACTTGCTATAGTGTTGCTGCATTGCTCTGCTACAGTCTTAGACCTGAATAACTTCCCAATTCCATATTTTCATCCGGGTAACACAAACGGGCACACATTTATGTCGTGAATCACTTGCTTCTTCAATGATATACATGTTGGTGGAGGTCTTGTTCTTATGTGCATAAGTCGGAATGCTCGAGTGTGACTGCCTTTGTGCCCCTCCAAATGGATGTGCTCACTTGAATGCGAGGAGGTTGGCACACACTCTAGCATCTCACACCTGACCTATGTCTTCGCGTTTGACCCTTAGCAAAATTTCCTCCAAAATAGGTGCATTATGATCCACATTGGCCTATTTCCTTCATACTCGGCCTCACAACCCTACCTGCATAAAAGTAACATAAAAACACACATATTAGTGTAAAAACCTGAGAAAAGTAATGCTCAACATAAGGAATGAACATTTCGCATTCATATCGCACAAGCACTTATCAAAAGTCATCAAAAATGGCCGTCATACAGCGCTGGAATGTTGTAGGGGCGTTACACAACCCGAAATGCATTCTTCTATAAGCAAAAGTACCATAAGGGCAAGTAAATGTGATCTTCTGAGGCTATTGGGATTTGAAAATATCCCGACATGCCATCAAGGAAGCAGTAAAAATGATGCCCCGCTAGTCGTTCAAACATTTGGTCAATAAATGGCAAAGGAAAGTGATCTTTCCGAGTGACGTCATTCAGTATTCTATAGTCAATGCAAACTCGCGAACCAGTAACTGTCCTAGTTGGGATTAACTTATTCTTTTCATTCTTTACTATTGTTATTCCTCCTTTTTTCGGGACAACTTGGGTCGAGCTCACCCATTTGCTGTCGGAGATGGGGTAGATGATTCCTGCATCCAAAAGTTTTATTACCTCCGCCTTGACAACCTCCTTCATATTCGGGTTCAATCTTCACTGAGGTTGGATCACAGATTTTTAGTCATCCTCCATTAGGATCTTATGAGTGCAAAATGATGGGTTTATACCCTTAATGTCGGAGATCTTCCATGCAATAGCTGATTTGTGCTGTTTCAACATGCTAACAAGCTTATCCTTCTGCTCCGCAGACAAGTTTGAAGCTACAATCACAGGGAGTTTAGAGTCCTCCATTAAGAATGCATATTCCAAATGTGCTAGAAAAGTTTTAAGCTCAAGTTCTGGTGGTTCAACAATTGATGGGCGCAAGCTGCCCTCTTTCAATCTATCAATCTCCTCAAAATCATTTGCCTCATGTTCACAGTTATTCTCCTCTTCTTCCACCTGGGTACCTATTTCTTTACAATCTGCAACGGATATCAATGTGTTCATTCCACAAAGTTCCGCTTTTGAAATAGCAACTCCCACTGAAAAGAGTTCTTGCCTTTGGTCTTGATAGGAAGAATCAAACTTAGCAAGGATTCTTTCTACACTTTCCTCCAACTGATCACTCATTGACACCGACGTGGATCTCTCAAACTGCTTTATCACATTATCTAATTCATAGTTTTGCCCTTGAATCCTGGCGATGTACTCTTCAATTGATTCTTCTACTGGCTGTTGAGTTGTATACTGCTCATGATTAGAATAACACGGTATGTCATGTAATGCAACTATTTGAACTTTCTGCTCGACGTTTTCAACCATTCTCATGATAGTGTCAAATGACTGAAACATGTTAATCATTTTCTGCAATTAAAAAGAAATAAGGAAAAGTCAGAACAATGATAGAATAACAAGATATGAAATAGAATGTATGGTGAAATAGCTAAGAAAACAAAGTGCAAAGTATCTCTAAATGCCTACTCCCCAGAAATGGTGCCAAAAACTTGACAAGATCCCCTTGCGTATATCCCGCAAGTGCACAGGTTTGTCGAAGTAATAATCCCGGATGAGCGGGTATCGAATCCACAGGGAGTAGGGAATAAAAACACTTAATCCGCTTCATAGCTATGTGAAAGATCAGTAGTGATAAGTGTGATAATTATTCAATTCTCAAAAGTAAAAACAACAAGTAAGAGAGCACGAGTAAAGGAGGAGGTAAGACAATCGATAAAGATGGGGTACTCGGATAATGCTCCGCCTAGGACAATCGTTCAAGTGCAAGAAACCTTTATTATGCTTCCTAATCAATGCAATGGTGAGTCGTGGAAATCCTTAAATACATAGTACCAAATCTAAGGTCAACTATGCCTAACTCTATACATGTCCAGGAGGAGAGGTTAGATAACCTCTCAACCTCACTCTCGAATAGAGTTGCAATGAGCTCTAGGGATTCCAAGTGATAAATCTCTTCCTAATTATAGACCTAACCTTTTGGTCCAAGTGGAAGGTCCCTAACCATGATTAAGCCCTAGATAGTAAGATCACCTCAACGCTTCACTCCGTTGAACGCGCAACTAAGCCCCAGCGAAGGGTCATCCCTTAGACCATTCACTCTATTATGGCCGCAAAGAACTTGAGAAACAGAGGTAGAATCTATCACGTCGGAGGGGAAAGGGGACGCTCCTGTACCTCTCGACTCACCCTCTCAACCCTCTCCAACCTAGCTTTGTCTAACTCTCGTGGTGTGTCACTCACTCACAAGGTTACCAACAAGAACTCTCAACCCTAGTGTCACTCTAGGGGAAATGTTCATACAATCAAGCATTCAAGGTTGGAACTCACAACAAACATCAATTAATTGAAAGTATAATAAAGAGATTCAATGAAACAAATACATCCTAGGGTTCACAAATACCCAAGTACCCACTAGGGGTTTAGTTCTCCATGGAGCTAAGTACAATCAAAGAAATAGAATGTAAAAGCAATGAATCCATAGAGAAACCCCATCGATAGCTGTGTTGATGGTCTTATGGACAGTCCTTTATTCGTCATCCAAGGATTCCCTTGTCCGGTATAGGATACGCCTCGACGGAAGCTCCCCTACCAACCTTCTTCCAAAGGAATGATGATGTCGGAGCCATAGAACCTCTCCAAAACCCTAGCCAATACCTCTCAAAAACCTAGCCGAAACCCTCTCTCAAGTTGGGGAAAAGATGGAGAAAAGAATACTGAAATCGGGGCTGAATCGGCTTTAAATAGGGCTGGAATCGGGAATCCACACGCCCCTGTGGAGTTTCCGCACCGGCGTGGGTAATTTCCACACGCCCGTGCGGATTCTTTGAAATTGTCATTTTCGGCCGGCTATGAACGGTAACTGCTACATTGTTTGCTACAGTGATTTGCTACAGTGCTCTACCAAAAATACTCCCGGATCCACTTTTCATCGAGGTAACATAAACGGGCACACGTTTATGCCATTGATGGCTTTGCTTCTTCAATGATGGATAAGTTGATGGAAATCTTGTTCTATGTGCATAAGTCAGAGTGCTTGAGTGTGACTGCCCTTGTACCCCTCCAAATGGTTGTGCAAACTCAAATACGGGGAGGTTGGCACACATTCTAGCATCTCGCACCCGACTTATATCTTCGCGTTTGAACTTTAGCAAGATTTTCTCCAAAATCGGTGCATTGTGATCCACATTGGCTTCTTTCCTTCATAATTGGTTTCACAACCCTACCTGCATAATAGTAACATAAAAACACACATATTAGTGTAAAAACCCGAGAAAAGTAATGCTCAACTTAAGGAAAGAACGCTTCGCATTCATATAGCACAATCACTTATCACACACGCACGTAAATTAGTCGTGTCAAGTTTTTGGCACCGTTGACGGGGACTAGGATATTAGGAACACTAGGATTTGGTTACTTTAGCCAAAAGTTCTTTGCGGTCATGATAGAGTGAAGTGGTAAGAGATAAACTCCGCTGGGGCTTAGTTGCGTAAGCAATAGAGTGAAGCGTTGAAGTAATCCTTAGTGCTAGGGCTTAATTGTGACTAGGGGTCTTTCATCTATACCAAAGGGTTAGATCTATATTACAGAATAGGGTTTATCACCTGGAGTCCCCAGATCTTCATGCAACCCCACACACTGTGAGGCATCGAGAGTATCCCTTTTTGCCAGGGCATTGTGTGAGGATTAGTCACGGTTGACCTTAGGTTTGGGACTGTGTGTTTTAGGATTTCCACGACTTATTAAATATCAGTTAGGAGTTATAATGATTAGTCTTGCACTTGAAAAATAGTCCTAGGGTGAGCAGTCTAGGTGCCCCATCTTCTATCGATTGCCTCTTCTATTATTCTCTTACGTCTCTTTCTTATTTTCTTTATTTCCATTTGCATTGATATTTTTCACACCACTCTTGAATTATTTTCACCATAATTAAATAGCGATTCTTGTGTTTCCAAGCACTATTCCCTATGGATATGACTACCCACTTACCAAGGTACTTTATTACTCCGACAACCCGTGCACTTGTGTTACGCACTCGCAAAGGGTGTGTCAGTAGGGCACTTGGACAATGCTACCCCTAGGTTATTATTATTTCAAGTGCAAGTCTAGAATAAAACTTCCTTAATTGAGATTTGATGAGTCAGAGAAATCCAAAAGTACACAGCCCCAAATCTAAGGCCAACCATGATTAGTCCTCTACGTATACTCAGTAGAAAGGAAAATTCTCAACACCTCACACTACGTTAGACTACTTGGGGTTCTGGGGACTCCAAGTGATAAACCCTATTCCAATATCTAGATCAAACCCTTTGGTCCAGGTGAAGGATCCTTTACCTCATGTGGGCTCATAGATGAAAGTTTCCCTCTTACCTACAACTTGAAAGCACGATGAACATAATCTTTTCAAGGTAGAGGGAGAGTTATCAAGTTTGTTACCACACAAGGGATCGTCACCCTAAGTTTGTACATGCACATCCCTACTAGCATTAGAGCGCTTCTTGTGACGTCTCCTTACTCGCTTCATCTTTTAGACTATCCTTTCATGATCCTTGGGGTAGGTTGCACCTTGTCCTCTAGACTAAGTGATAAGACTTCTTTATTCTCCACTTCTTGATCTAGCAAGTCCTCAAATGGGTTTGGACACATCATCTCCTGCACGTATTCATCAATCAACTCATCAGTGGTGCCAAGAATATACAGAGTATCATCAAAGTCAAGAGAATGCCGCATGGCCTAGGAGAGACGGTATGTTAATTTGTCATAACCAACTCTAAGTGTCAACTGCCCAGTGTCCATGTGAATAAGAGACTTGGAAGTACGCAAGAACGGCCTCCCAAGTATCAATGGAACCTCGGCATCCTTATCACCATCCAACACCATAAAGAACACAGGAAATATGTACTTATCAACTTTTAAAAGTACATCTTCAATGATGCCCCTCAGATGTCTAACTGTTCGATCGACTAATTGAAGTGTAATCTGAGTGGGCCTAGTCTCTTCTAAGCCTAGTTTCTAAAAGAAAGTATAAGGTATGACGTTGATGCTAGCCCCTGAATCTACCAATGCTTTCTCTTCACCCAAATTACCAATGTTGCACGGAATAATGAAGCTTCCGTGGTCTTTCTTTTTGTTTGGCATATTCTATTGCAACACCGCTGAACATGAAGCATCTAAGGTCACAGATGCACTCTCCTCCAACTTTCTCTTGTTGGTTAAAAGGTCCTTGAGAAACTTTGCATAGTGAGGCATTTGAGACAACACCTCCACAAATGGGATGTTGATATGCAACTGCTTGAATAGAGCCAAGAAATTCTTGTATTGCTTATCATTTTGGTCATTCTTCAATCTTGAAGGGTAAGGGATTCTTGGCTTATAAGATGGGGGTGCCACCTTGACAACGCCCTTTTTGGTGTGAACTGCAAGTGCATGGGTTTATCGAAGTAATAATACACTAATGAGTAGGCAGTCATATCCACAGGGAATAATGATTAGAAACACAAAGATTTCTATTTAACTAGAATGAAGATGAATCAATAGTGGTGTGAACAAAATCAATGAAAATAGAAATAAGGAAAGAAGAAGGAGGCACAAATAAAAGATAGGAGAGGTAATCGATAGAAATTGGGGCACCCGGACATTGCTCACCATAGGATTATTGTTTCAAATGCAAGACCAACCATTATATTTCTCAACTGATGCTTAATGAGTCGTGGAAATCCTAAAACAGATTGTCCCAAAACTAAGATCAACTGTGACTAACCCAACACTATGCTCCGGCGGAGAAATCGCTCAGTCTCGACGTCTTACACTGTATAAGGTTGCTTAAAGCTCTAGGCACTCCAAGTGATAAACCCTTTTTTATAATATAGATGTAACCCTTTGGTCTAGGCGAAAGACCTCTAGTCACAATTAAGCCCCAGATACTAAGGATTACTTCAACGCTTCACTCTGTTATTTGCGCAACTAAGCCCCAGCGGAGTTCATCTCTTAGCACTTTACTCTATTGTGACCGCAAAGAACTTTTAGAACATGGAGGTAGGATAAATCACACCGAAGGGGAAAGGGGATGTTCCGCTATCTCTCGACTCACCCTCTCAACCCTCTCCAATCTAGCATTGTCTAACCCTCATGGTGTATCATTCATCCATAAAGATTGCCAAGATGGATTCTCAACCCTAGTGTCACTCTAAGGGAGAATCAAGTCAACAAGCATTCAAGATTGGAACTCAATTAAAGCATCAATTATAGAAAGCATAATAAAAGGTCAAAGAAACAATACCATCCTAGGGTTTACAAGTCCAAGTACTCACTAGGGTTTTAGCTCTCCATAGAGTAAAATATAATCAATAATGGAATCTAGAGTAAAGATATGTAATCCATGAATAAAACCCCCTTGGTGTCCGTGTCGATGGTCTTGTGGAGTAGCCGTGTCTTCTCCAAAGGTTCCCTCATCAAGCCTAGGGCACACCTCCCCGAATCGATGTCGACGAAAGCTCCCCCAATAACTATCTTCCCAAGGAACGCGGTGTTGAAGACCGTAGAACCACTTTAAAAACCTATCCAACGCCTCTCCAAACCCTAGCCGCGAGCGCCTCCAATGATGGTGAAGAGATGGGCAAAAGATGGGAAAAGGATCCTCAAAACTTAGTGAAGTCACGACTTAAATAGGCTAGAATCGGGCATCCACACGATCGTGTGGAATTTCCGCACTCCACATGCCCTTGTGAATTTACAGGAATTGATTTTTCAGCGGCCTGTGAACAGTAACTATTACAGTAATTTGCTACAGTACTCCGCCAAAATACTCCCGAATTCATAGTTTCATCGAGGCCACATTAACGGGCACACATCCATTAGGTAGATAGCGTTGCATCTTCAATAAAATCATATTTGACGACAATCTTGCTAGCATTGCACAAGTCGGAACACATGACTGTGACTGCCTTTGTGCCCCTCCAATTTGTGTGTTCACTCGAGCACAACGGAGGTTGGCACACACTCATATATGTTTGAGCACAACTTGTATCTTCACATTTGTTCACTCCAAAATTTCATCAACAAAGTGCATTCATGATCTACTTTGGCTTCTTTCTTCCATACTTGTCTCCACAACCCTATATGCACAAAAGAACACAAATACGCATGTATAAGCAATAAAATTCGATAAAAGTAATGCTCATTGTATGAAAAGAATACTTAGTATTACTATTACACAAGCACATATCGCACCTCCTTATCTTTTACTCTCTCCTCAACCTCCACGACCTCGGGCAACTTAACATTGGTCTTATAGCTAGGGAGCCTACTTTGAACTTTACGATCACTTCTCAAAGTGATCGCCTTCACATGCTCTCTTGGATTGGTCCCCGTGTTGCTAGGCAAACTCTCTTGAGGTCTTTTCGAAAGTGACTTTGCAATTTGGCCCACTTGATTCTCCAAGTTGTGCAATGATGCGGTGTGTTTACAAAGTGTAGCATTAACTAATTGAGATCTTGTATTCGACAATTGAATGAACTTGGTCAAATCCTTCTCTAAGTCGGTCATCCGTTTTTCCAACCCTGATACTTTATTCTCCATGTTCGAGGCTTGTTGTTGTGGTTGGAAACCCGGTGGTGTTATTTTCTTCTATTGCCCTTGATAACTCCAGGAAAGGTTTGGGTGGCTTCTTCACCCCGGATTGTAGGTATTGCTATACGGATTTTCTTGACCTATCATTGCATTACCTACAAAATCAACCGGTTCCACAGAAGTAGTACCACCAATCGAAATAGGTTAATCAGATGGCGCATTTCCTCCCCCACACCCAGTGTAACTCATTACGGCCGACACTCTAGGAGAAGTTAGAATGTCTTACTACTTGCTCAATGACTCAACCTGGGCCGCCAATGATGTGATGGCATCGATCTTATGAAGTCCGACTACCTTCTTTCTGTCCCATGTGTTCCATTGATAACTATTCATAGCCATTTTTTCAATGAGATGTTAAGCTTCTTCGGGGATCTTTCTTCCTTAGGTACCTACTGCTGCAGCATCAAGTAAGTGCTTTATGTTTGGGTTCAAACCACTATAGAAAGTTTAAATAATCATCCACTCTGGGAACCCACGTTGAGGACATTTCCGCAGGAGCTCTTTGAACCTGTCCCATGTCGCAAAAAGAGACTCCAATTCCGTTTGCACAAAAGAAGATATCTCATTCCTAAGCTTCGTAGATTTTCCGGGAGGAAAATATCGGGCAAGAAAAGGTTCTACCATCTCCTCCAATGTAGTGATCGATGCTCTAGGTAATGAATGTAGCCATTGCTTCGCTCTTCCTTTCATGAAAAATGGGAAGGCCCTCAACTTGATAGGGTCATCTGTTACTCCATTAATCTTGAGCATTTCGCACACTTCCAAGAAGTTATCAATATGATTGTTTGGATCCTCATTGACCAAACCATTAAACTGTGTTGACTACTATAACATCTGGATGAAGCCTGGCTTGAGCTCAAAACTCTAAGCTATGATCGGTGGCCACACAATACTAGAGTGTGTGCCAAGAACTACAGGTCTGGCATAATCTGAAAGTGTCCTTTGCTGCTTATTATGTTCTGCCATATTATCAGACCCTTCACCTTCTATCTCAGCTTGATTTGACTATTCTTGCACAGGTTCTTTTACCCTTCTGTGAATTCTCCTTCCAATGTCCATATCTCCTTCAACTAAAGTTGAAGGGTTTCTTCAGGTCATAACCTGGAGCTACAACCAAAGAAAGAAAAACAAATCATAACGATGGAATAGTAAGAAAGTGTGAAATAGAATAAGCGATGAATAGCTAAAATAGCAAAGTGCAAAATTCTTCTAAAACGAATATTCCCCGGTAACAGAGTCAAACACTTGACACAACTCTTGCGAGTGTGTATAGCAAGTGCACGGGTTGTCGAAGTAATAAAGTATCCTAGTAAGTGGGTAGTTGTATCTACAAGGAATAGTGCTTGAAAACACAAGAATTGCTATTTAGCTAGGGTGAAAACAATTCAAAAGTGATGTGAACAATATCAATGCAAATAGAAATAAAGAAAATAAGAAAGAGACGCAAGAGAAAACCAGAAGAGGCAATCGATAGAAGATGGGGCACCCAGACATTGCTCACCATAGGACTATTGTTTCAAGTGTAAGACTAATCATTATAATTCCTAACTAATATTTAATAAATCATGGAAATCCTAAAACACATGGTCCCAAACCTAAGGTCAACTGTGACTAACCCTCATACTATGATCCAGTGGAAAAGGATACTCTAAATGCCTCACACTGTGTGGGGTTGCATGAAGATCTGGGGACTCCATGTGATAAACCCTATTCCCTAATATAGATCTAACCCTTTAGTCTTGGCGAAAGACCCCTGGTCACAATTACGCCAAGTACTAAGGATTACTTCAATGCTTTACTTTGTTGCTTGCACAACTAAGCCCCAGCGGAGTTTATCTTTTAGCACTTCACTCTATCATGACCGCAAAAAACTCTTGGAACGTGGATGTAGGATAAATCACATCAGAAAGAAAAGGGGACGTTTTGCTACCTCTCGACTCACCATCTTGACTCTCTTCAACATTGCTTTGTCTAATCTTCATGGTGTGTCAGTCATCCACAAAGATTATCAAGATAGATTTTCAACCTTAGTGTTACTCTAAGGGGAAATCAATGCAACAAGAATTCAAGGTTGGAACTCAATTAAAACATCAATTAAAGAAATATAATAAAAAGTCAATGAAACAAAATCATCCTAAGATTTACAAGTCCAAGCACCCACTAGGGGTTTATCTCTCCATGGAGCAAGATACAATCAATAATGAAATCGAATGTAAAGGCATGTAATCCATAAATAAAACCCCCTTGTAGTCCGTATCGATGGTCTTGTGGAGTTGCCTCGTTGTCTCTAAGGGTTCCCTCGTTAAGCCTAGGGCACACCTCGCCGAATCGAAGTCGACGAAATCTCCCCCAATTACTATCTTCCGAAGGAACTCGATTTTGAAGGTTGTAGAACCATTCCAAAGACCTAGCCAAAGCCTCTCCAAACCCTAGCCGCGAGTGCCTCCAAAGATGGGGAAAGATAGGAAAAGAATAGGGAAAAGAATCCCTCAAAACGTCTGAAATTGTGGCTTTTATAAGAGCTGGAATCAGGCATCCACACGGGTGTGTGGAATTTCCACACGCCCATGTGAATTTCCAAAAGTTGATTTCCTGCGAGCTGTGAACGGTAACTGCTTTAGTGATTTTGCTACAATAAATTGCTATAGTATTTTGCCAAAATACTCCAGAATCCACACTTTTCATTGAGGCCACATGAATGGGCACACATCCATGCAGTAGATCGCGTTGCGTCTTCAATGAAATCACATTGGCAAAGATCTTGCTAGTGAGTATGACTGATTTTGTGCCCCTCCAATTTGTATATTCTCTTGAACACAATGGAGGTTGTCACACACCCAAATGTCTTTGTGCACAACGTGTATCCTCACATTTGTTCAATCCAAGAACTTCATCAAAAATTGCATCCACGATTTACTTTTATTTCCTTTCTTCCATACTTGTCTCCGCAACCCTAAATGTACATAAGAACACAAATACACATGCATAAGCGATAAAATCTGAGAAAAGTAATGCTCAATGTAAGCAAAGAATACTTCGTATTACTTATACACAAGCACTTATCACCTACTTTTCTACTGATTTATCTTCCTCCTGTCTGTTGTTTGAATCATTTACTTGTATTTTAAATTGTTAACATCTGAATGCATTTCGCCAACCATTTCTCACTTAGTTTATTTAGTAATAGTATTTTTTCTTATAGCCTATTCCTTGTAGATTCAACTACCCACCCAGTTGGGTACTTTATTACTTTGATAATCTGTGCACTTGCGGTATACACATGCAAGGGGTATGTCACGTGTGCAAATTCCACATGCCCAGGTGCTCAGCCCGGTGAAGCACAAGGGAGGCCATAGGGGCACTCACATGCTGTTGTGAAATCTCTAGATTCCCCAAAATATCTCTGAAACCACTCACACGGCCGTGTAGAAATTTCACACACTCGTATGACTTCACAAGGAAGGTCACTAACACACCCTTGCGTGTATACCGCAAGTTCACGGGTGTTGATGTAATAAAATACCCAAATAGTGGGTAGTCGAATCCACAGGTTATAGACTCTAGAAATAAGTAGTTTTGCTAATTAGCTAAGGTTATGATCAATTTTGATTGTATTCAAAATTTAATGAAATAAAATGACAAGAAAATAAGCAAAGGGTAAAGAGGAATAAACACTCAATGATAAAGCGGGCTACTTGGACAGTGCTTCCCCTAGGACTATTGTTTCAAGTGCAAAACTAATATTATAGTTCCCTAATTAAGATTTAAAGAGTCGTGGAAATCCAAAAGCACATAGTCCCAAATCTAAGGTCAACTATGACTAGCCCTCTACGTATGCCCCGGCAAAAAGAAAGACTCTAAACACCTAACACTGTGTGGTACTGCTTGGGGTTCTACGAACTCCAAGTGATAAATCCCATTCCCAAATCTAGATCAAACCCTTTAGCCCAGGTCAAAGATCCCTAATCAAGACTAAGCCCCAGTGGAAAGGATCTCTCGACACTTCACTCTGTTGTGCCGGCACAACTGAGCCCCAGTGGAGAGGATCTATCAATACTTCACTTTGTGTTGTGAATTCAAACAAATCTTGGAATGTGGAGGTAGGATAAATCATATCAGAAGGGAAAGGAGACGCTTCGCTACCTCTCGACTCACTCTCTCAACCCTCTTCAATCTTGTTAAGTCTAACCCTAATGGTGATGGTCACTCGTCAAAAGGGTGACTAAATGGATTCTCGACCCTAGAGACACTCTAAGGGAAAATTAAAACACAACCATCCAAGATTGAAACTCAATTAAAAAGTCAATTAAAAGAAACATAATAAGAGTCAATGGAACAAAATCGTCCTAGGGTTTACATGTCCAATCACCCACTAGGGATTTAGCTCTCCATAGAGCAATACGGAATCAAAGAATAAGTTAAAGATAAATGCAAACTAGCCATAAGAATAACCCCATTATTGTCCCGTGATGATGGTTGAAAAGTGCTTGAGTATAAATATATCTTTATATGTTTCACATGTTTTGAGCATCATTTTTACCATGGTTTATGTCTCATATAGTGTATTTGGTGTTCTTTTGTGCAATTAGGGTTTGAATGCCTTAAAGGAAGAAAAAGAAGCAAAGATAGGTTATAAAGACACATTTTGGGAGTTTTTGCTCAACCTCAACCTAAGGATTAAGACACAAGATGAGCTTATGTACATGGAGGTGTGTGCCAGCTTCCAAGAACATTCAAGGCAATTTGCTAGTTGGAAGGGCATAAAGGTAGTCACATCTCCATGCAACTACTCTATATGAAGAATGCAAGAGCTTCCAAATGATGATTCAACAAAGAAAAGCCTTATAACCTACCATGTGGATGTGTGCCCGACCATGTGGCCTCAAGAGAAGAGTATGTGAACCGCGTTTATGAAGAGTACCATAGCAAAGTGTTGTAGCAAAAAACACTGTCCACGTGACTGCATGAAAATTCCACGTGGTCGCATGGGAATTTCTATAGCTCATGCGGGCACATGAAATCTCACACGGTCGCGTGGAGAAACATGATAGTTGCAGTTTTGGCCTATAAAAAGCCCTTTTTTCCTATCCTTTGTAGACTTTTTGCTAGCGTTCGAAGGGTAAAGCGGCTAAGATTTCAAGAGAATGTCTTTGGTGAATTTGGAGGGTATTCTTCACCAACTTTGATAGATCTTTCCTCCATTATAGCATCGAGGGGGCCTTCGGTAGCCTAGCTTTGGAGAAGGATCCTTCAAGACATTGAGTGACCCATTAAGGCCATCAACACGAATTCGAGGGGGTTTTTCTCTATGGTTTACATTGTTTTCTATTGCATTATTCTTTTCTTTGTAACTCGCCCCATAGAGGGCCAAACTCTAGTCGGTATTTGGGTATGTGAACCCTACTATCTTATTTTTTGTATTGACTTGCTTTATGTTTTCTACTAATTCCAAGTTTATTTAAATTTTAATCTTGTTTTATCATTGCTTGCATGTTGTATTGATCTTTGTGATTGATTGGTAATGCATGATTTGTTGCCTTAGTGAGAGAGAGTTCTCCATTAGGTTTAGAACTTCAAGATTAAAGAGGGTTGAGAAGGTGAGTTATGAGATTATGGATGTCCCTTTTCCCCTCTGATGAGCGTTTCCTTTTTCTATATTCTCTAAGCGTTATGCAACCATATTTGGTGTGAGGTGTGAAATTGAGAGATATCTCCACTGGGACCTTGTATGGGGTTAGGGATCTTTCATCTATAAGTAGGGTTAGGTCTATCTTTAGGAATCAGTTGCACTTGTAGGTATTCCTAGAGCTTATTGCTGTCATATGTGGTGTGAGGTGTTGAGATTGAGCGATTTGTCCACCGGGACCTCGTAGGGGACTAGTATTGGTGTCCTAGAGGCAGGGACCGATTGTTCTTGGATTACCTCGACATATCTAACTCGGCTTATTAGCATTTAGTAAGTTTTGCATTTCATGTCTAGAACCCAGGGGGAGCATTGCCCGGGTACCTCATCATTATTGATTGAGATCTTACTTGTTTTCTACTTCCCCTTTTGATAAGTGCTTTTGTGTTAAAAATGCGAAGTATTCTTTCCTTACGATGAGCATTACTTTTATAAAATTTTAGCGCTAATACATGTGTATTTGTGTTCTTTTGCGCATCTAGAGTTGTAAAGCTGAGTTTGAAGGAAAGAAGACAAAGTAGATCGTGAATGCACTATTTGGTAAAACCTTGGAAGGAACAAACACGAAGACACAAGTTGGGTTCAAAGATACGTGAGTGTGCCAACCTCCATGTATTCAAGCAATTACAATGATTTGGAGGGGCACGAAGGCAGTCATGTTTACGTATCCTAACTTGTGCAATAATAGAAAGATCTTCACCAATGAGCCGTTTTGAAGTAGCGACGCAATCTACTGCATGAACATGTGCCCATTTATGTTGCCTCGATGAAAAGTAGATTCGGGAGTGTGTTTGGTCAGGTACTGTAGCAATTTACTGTCCACACTCGGCCGAAAATCATAATTCCAGAGAATCCACAGGGGCGTGTGGAAATTCCACAGGCCTGTGTGGAAATTCAACATGGGCATGTGGAAAATCCACAGCCGTGTGGATTCCTGATTCCAGCCTATTTAAAGCCGCGATTCAGCCCGATTTTAGCATCCTTTTCCTATCTTTTCTCCAACTTTTGAGAGGTCGGCGGCTAGGGTTTAGAGAGGCTTTGGAAAGGCTTTTGGAGTGGTTCTACAGCTTTGACACCGAGTTACTCTTGGAAGATAGTTATTTTGGGAGCTTTTGTCGGCACTGATCCAGCGAGGTGTGCCCTAGGCTTGACAAGAGAACCTTTGGAGAGGACGAGGCCACTCCACAAGACTATCGACATGAATACCGAGAGGGTTTTCCTATCGATGACTTGTTTTTACTTTTGATTTCATTATTGATTGTATTTTGTTCAATAGAGAGCTAAACCCCCTAGTAGGTACCTGGATTTTTTAATCCTTAGGATGTTTTTGTCTCATTGACCTTTTATTATGCTTTTCTTAATTGATGTCTCTAATTGAGTTCTAATCTTGAATGATTGTTGAATGATTTCTCCTTTAGAGTAACACTAGAGTTGAGAGACCATCTTGGCAACCTTTGTGGATGAGTGACACACCATTAGTGTTAGACAAAGCAAGGTTGGAGAAGGTTGAGAGGGTGAGTCGAGAGGAAGCAGAGCGTCCCCTTTCCCCTCCGGTGTGATTTATCCTACCTCCACATTCTAAGAGTTCTTTGTGGTCACAATAGAGTGAAGAGTAAGGGATGAACTCTGCTGAGGCTTAGTTGCACGAGCAATAGAGTGAAGCGTTGAAGAGATTTTAACACCTGGGGCTTAATTGTGACTAGGGGTCTTTCGCCAGGACCGAAGGGTTAGATCTTCATATAGGAATAGGGTTTATCACTTGGAATCCGTAGAGATTCTTGCAACTTTACACAGTGTGAAGTGTTGAGACTGGTTGATCTTAGGTTTGGGACCGTATATTTAAGGATGTCCATGACTCATTAAGCATTAGTCAGGAAGCATAATAGTTGGTTTTGCACTTGAAGCAATAATCCTAGGAGCAACAATATCCGAGTACCCCACTTTTATCGATTGTCTTTCCTCTCATTTATTTGTGCATCTCTTTCTTATATTCTTTAATTTGTTTGCATCGATCTTTATCCACACCATCATTGTTTCATTTCCACTTAGTTAAATAGCAATCTTGGTGTTTCGATTCCTTATTCCCTGTGGATACGATACCCCACTCACTTGGGATTTATTATTTCGACAAAACCGTGTACTTGCCGGTCACATACAAACCGCGTTGTCACGTTTGCTTGCTTGAGATATTCTTATTCTTGAAATTAAGTTCATTCATCGCAATCTTGATTTTGACTAGATAACTGAGAAGTGCTTACTACTAATACTTTTGTTCCCTATGGATTCAACTGCCCATATCACTAGATATTTTATTACTTTGATACCCATACACTTATAGTACATACACACAATTCAACCATGTCAATGGTCCTCAAAAGTCGCTTATCTTTCTCCAAGGATTCCTCTATTGAGCCTAGGGCACACCTCGCCAAAACAATGCCATCAAAATCTCCCCCAATAACTCTCAGTCAAAAGAAATTGATGTTGAATGGGCCAGAGATGCTCCAAAACCTAGCAAAAACCTCCTCTAAACCCTAGCCTTGCTCCCTCCATAAGATAGGAAAAAGATCCCTCTGATAAGTGCTTGTGTATTACTAATACGAAGTATTCTTTTTTTACAATGAGTATTACTTTTCTCAGATTTTATCGCTTATACATGTGTATTCATGTTCTTTTGTGCATGTAGGGTTGTGGAGACAAGTATGGAAGAAAGAAGCCAAAGTAGATCATGAATGCACTTTGTTGATGAAATCCTGGAGTGAACAAACATGAAGACATAAGTTGTCCTTAAAGACATATGAGTGTGTGCCAACCTCCATTGTGCTCGAGTGAATATGTAAATTAGAGGGCACAAAGACAGTCACACTCATGTGTTCTGACTTGTGCAATGCTAGTTAAATTATTGTCAAACATGATTTTATTGAAGATGCAACACGATCTACTGCATGGATTCGGGAGTATTTTAGCGGAGTACTGTAGCAGGTATTATAGCAGATCACTGTAGAAAATTACTATAAAAGTTAGTGTTCATAGGCCGCTGGAAAATTGATTCCTGCAGATTCACAAGGGCATGTCTATTTAAGTCGCCACTTCTGCCCATTTTAAGGATCCTTTTTCCCAATATTTTTCCCATCTTTTCTCCATCTTTGGAGGCGCTCGTGGCTAGGATTTGGAGAGGCTTTGGGAAGGTTTTTGGAGTGGTTCTATGGCCTTCAACACCACGTTCCTTCGGAAGACAGTGATTGGGGGAGCTTTCATCAGCATCGGTTCGGCGAGGTGTGCCCTAGGCTTGACGAGGGAACCCTTGGAGAAGACGAGGCTGCTTTAAAAGACCATCGATACAAACTACAAGGGGGTTTTACTTATGGATTGCATGCTTTTCCTTTTGATTTCATTATTGATTATATCTTGTTCCATGGAGAGCTAAACCCCTAGTGGGTACTTGGACTTATAAACCCTAGGATGATATTGTTTCTTTGACGTTTCTATTATGTTTCTTTAATTGATGTCTTTAATTGAGTTCCAATCTTGAATGCTTGTTGAATGGGGTTTCCCTTACAGTAGCACTAGGGTTGAGAGCCTACATTGGTAATTCTTGTGAGTGAGTGACACACCATGAGGTTAGACAAAGCAAGATTGGAGAGGGTCGAGAGGGTGAGTCGAGAGTTAGCGGAACATCCCCTTTCCCCTTCAGTGTGATTTATCCTACCTCGATGTTCCAAGAGTTCTTTGCTGTCATAATCGAGTGAAGTGCTAAGAGAGGAACTCCGCTGGGGCTTAGTTATGCAAGCAACAGAGTGAAGCATTGAAGTAATCCTTGGTGCTGGGGCTTAATTGTGACTAGGGGTCTTTCGCTTAGACCAAAGGGTTAGATCTATGTTAGGGAATAGGGTTTATCAGTTGGAGTCCCTAGAGCTTTAAGCAACTTTGCATAGTGTTAGATATTGAGACTGAGAGATTTCTCCGCCGGGGCATAGTATAGGGTTAGTCACGGTTGACCTTAGGTTTGGGACTGTGTATTTTAGGATTTCCACGACTCATTAAGCATCAGTTACGAGACATAAAAGTTTGTTTTGCACTTGAAGCAATAGTCCTAGGGTGAGCAATGTCTGGGTGCCCCACTTTCTATTAATTGCCATTCCTCTCATTTTTTATAGCGTCTCCCTTTCTTATTCTTTTCATTTATTTTCATATTGATATTGTTTATACTACTATCGATCCATCTTCACTTTAATTAAATAGCAATCCTTGTGTTTATGATCACTATTCCCTGTGGATATGACTAACCACTCACCAGGGTATTATTACTTTGACAAACCCGTGCACTTGCGGTACACACGCAAAGGGCATTGTCACCCTCAATAACTCTTCAAAGAGGCTTTCTATAACGCAAAAATTGGTATTTCACACGCCCATGTGGAATTTCACATGGGCGTGTGGACTCTTTGTTTTTCTTAATTCCATACTATGTGAACAGTAATAACTGTAGTACCGTAAATAGTACTATGCTACATCAATTGCTACGATGAATGCTAGAGTAGTCCTGAATTCCTCTTCTTCCATTGAGGCCACATGGTTGGGCACACACTGGTGTCGTAGGTCATGTCGCTTCTTCTCTTTCAAATGTGTTGACAACGCTCTTGAAAACTCTACACAAGCTGGAACATGAGTTTGTGACTGCGTTTGTGCTCTTCCAATTTGTAGATAGTTTGCAAACTTTTGGAAGTTGGCACACACCCTCATGTGTTTGATCATGGCTTATGTCTTGACACTTGTTCCACACAAGAGAATCCTCAAAACCTGCGTGCATGACCTATTGATAAGTGCTTGTGTGATAAGAATACGAAGTGTTCTTTCCTTATGATGAGCATTACTTTTATCGGGTTTTAACACTAATATGTGTGTATTTATGTTACTCTCATGCTTATAGGGTTGTGAAGCCGAATCTTAGAGAAAGAAGCCAATATAGATCGTGAGTGCACCATTTGGAGGAAATCTTGAGAAGGTTCAAAAGCGAAGACATAAGTCGGGTTCAAGATGCTAGAATATGTGCCAACCTACTTGTATTCAAGCTAGCATAATGATTTGGAGGGGCACAAAGGCAGTCAAATTCTAAGTATTCCGGTTTGTGCATGTGTAACAAGATCTCCACCAACCTGGCTGTTCATTGAAGCAGCAAAGTGATCTACGACGTAAACGTGTGCCCGTTTACGTTACTTCGATGAAAGCATGGTTTTGGGAGTGTTTCAGATAAGCACTATAGAAAGGCACTGTAGCAAAATATTATAGCAAGTACTATTTATAGTCGGTCGAAGAAGGAGTTGAGCAGAGAAGCCACACGAGCGTGTGGAAATTCCACAAGCCCGTGTGTTAATTCCACACGGGCCGTGTGAAATATTCATAAGGGCGTGTGGATTCCCGATTCCAGCCCTTTAAAAGCCGATCTCAGCCCCAATTTCAGTATTCTTTTCTCCATCTTTCCCCCAACTTGAGAGAGGGCTGCGGCTAGGGTTTTGAGAGGTTTTGGCTAGGGATTGGGAGAGGTTCTATGGCTCTGACATCGCGCTCTATTTGTTAGAAGGTTAGTGGGAGAGCTTTTGTCAGCACCGATCCGGTGAGGTGTATCCTAGGGCGGACAAAGGGACCTTTGGACGAGTAGAGGACTCTCTACAAGTCCATCGTCACGACTATTGAGGGGGTTTTCTATGGATTCATTGCTTTTACATTCGATTTCATTGATCGTAATTAGCTCCATGGAGAGCTAAACCCCCTAGTGGGTACTTGGATTGTGAACCCTAGGATGTATTCGTTTCATTGAACCTTGTTATTATGCTTTCATTAATTGATGTTTTGATTGAGTTCTAATCTTGAATGCATTGATTGTATGAATGCTCCCTTAGAGTGACACTAGGGTTGAGAGTTCTTTTTGGTAACCCTTGTGAGTGAGTGACACACCATGAGAGTTAGACAAAGCTAGATTGGAGGGGGTTGAGAGGGTGAGTTAAGAGGTAGCGGAGCGTCCCCTTTCCCTTCCAGTGTGATTTATTCTACCTCCAATTTCTCGAGTTCTTTGCTGTCATAGTAGGGTGAATGGGCTAAGGGATGACCTTCCGCTGGGGCTTAGTTGCGAGTGCAATGGAGTGAAGCGTTGAAGTGATTTTAGCATATAATGCTTAATTGTGGCTAGGGACCTTCTGCCTGGACCAAAGGGTAAGGTCTACATATAGAAAAAGAATTTATCACTTGGAATCCCTAGAACTCATTGTAATTCTATATAAGTGCGAGGTTGAGAGATTGTTCAATTTCCTCTCCGGGACATGTATAGGGTTAGGCATGGTTGACCTTAGATTTGGGACCATCTATTAAAGGATCTCCATGACTCATTAATGCATTAGTTAGGAAGCATAATAGAGGGTTTTTGCACTTGAAACGATTGTCCTAGGCGGATCAATATCCGAGTACCCCATTTATATCGATTGCCTTACCTTTCCTTTACTTGTGCTCTCTCTCTTGTCTCTTTTACTTTTGTCTGCATTACATCATACCACCCAAATCATTATTCATATTTCACTTAGTTAAGAAACAACTTAAGTATTTTTACTCCCTATTCCCTATGGATACAATACCCACTCACCTGGGATTTTATTACTTCGACAAACCCGTGCACTTGCGGGACATACGCAAGGGGCGTTGTCACTTATTTTCGCTTCCTTTCTTCTTATACTACCTCCACAATGCTGAATGCACAAAAGAAGACAAAAGCACATGAATGAGCCATAAAACCTGATAAAATCAATGCTCATTATATGTAAAACATGCTCAATAATATGCATACATAAGCACTTATCAGTCACAAGGGCATTCACACGCCCTTGTGAATCCTCTGGATCCCTCAGAATTACCACTAAAATAATCCACATGGCCATGTGGAAATTCCACACACCTGTGGGGTTTATAGAATTAGTTAAAAAATTCACAGTTTCTGCAGAAAAGTCTGAAACAATAATACAAGTTGCAGAAACTGTAATAGATAAGGTAGAACTGACTAGAGACTTGTGCAAACACAATAACACAACCTAAAGCTTTGCCACTTGCATTAAACAATGATGAAACACCAAGGATCTATGAGGAAAACCCTGCAACAGCGATTCAAATTAAAAACATCTACTCCAAGGCAATTATTACTACAAAAATTAAACTACAACCTAGAAATGAAATAGACACTTAGGTTGCCTCCTAAGAAGCACTTGTTTAACATCACTTAGCTTAACATACATGTGACTTACCTCATGAGGGCTTATGAAGCATTGATGTCCTCTTACCTACAACTTTAAAGAAGAATGAACAAGTTAGTGGGAGAATAATCAAATTTGTTACCACGCAAGGAGCTATCATCCTTGACTCGTGACCAATTTTTCATTATTTTCAGAGTAGGTCGCTCTTTGTCCACTAAATCCAATGATGAAAAGTCTTTATTCTCTGCTTCTTGATCTAACCATCACTCCAATGGATCCGAACATAGCATTTCCTACACATAATCATCATTTAACTCATCAATGGTGTCAAGAAAGTATAGAGGTTCATCAAAATCAAGAGAATATCTAATGGTATCAGCTAGGCGATAAGTCAACTTCTCATCTCTGCTCTCAATGTCAATTCCCACCGTCTATGACAATGAGAGCTTTGGAAGTGCACAAGAATGACATGCCAAGTATCAGTGGTACATCGACATCCTCATCCACATCAAGCACCACAAAATCTAAAGAAAATATGTACTTGTCAACCTTGACAGTTGCGTCTTTAATGATGCCCCTCGGATGTCATACTGAATGATTAGCCAATTGAAGTGTCATCCGAGTGGCCTTGGATCTCCCAAACCCAGCTTTTGGAAGAAAGTGTAAGGCATGACATTAATACTGGACCCTGAGTCTGCCAATGTCTTTTCCTCACCCAAATTACCAATGCTACATTGGATGATGAAGCTACCAGGGTCTTTCATTTTGTTTAGCATACTCTTTTTCACCACCGCAGAGCATGATGCATCTAGAATTACTACTGCACTCTCCTCCAGCTTCCTCTTGTTGGTCAAGAGTTCCTTCAAGAACTTTGCACAGCGAGGCATTTGTGACAACGCCTCTATAAATGGGATGTTAATGTGCAGCTGCTTGAACAAACCAAGGAATTTCTTGTATTGCTCATGATTTTGGTTATTTTTCAACCTTGAAGGATAAAGAATTCTTGGTTTGTAAGATGGAGGTGCCACCTCCATCTCCTTACCCCTTTCCTCAACCTTAACCTCCTTGGGTGAGTAAATTACAACCTTTTCAGCTAGGAGCTTACTCTCGAGTTCATGATCATTCCTTAAAGTGATTATCTTCAGCTGCTTTCTCAGATTTGTCTCTGTATTGCTTGGTAAACTCCCATGAGGTTTCTCTAAAAGTGACTTCGCAATTTGACCCACCTTATTGGACAAACTTTATTAATGCCTTTTTTAACTCTATCGTCTGATTCTTTAAACCTGAGACTTGGTTCTCCAAATTCAGGGTCTGTGGTTAGTGGAAACCTGGTGGTGTAGAAGTCCTCGGTTGCCCTTGATTGCTCCAAGAGAAATTCTGGTGATTTCTCCATCCCGGATTGTAAGTATTGCTATAAGAATTGTGATAAGTGCTTGAATAGACATATTTCTCTATATGGTTTACATGCTTTGAGCATCATTTTTACAATGGTTTATGTCTCACATAGTGTATTTGGTGTTCTTTTGTGTAATTAGGTTGTGAATGCCTTAAAGGAAGAAAAAGAAGGAAAGATAAGTTATAAAGACACATTTTAGGAGTTCTTGTGCAACCTAATGATGTAAAATATAAGAGGAGCTTATGTACATGGAGGTGTGTGCAAACTTCCAATAGGATTCAAGCCAATTTGCTTTTTGGAAGGGCGTAAAAGCAGTCACATCTCCATATCCCTACTCTATGTAAAGAATGCAAGACTTTCCAAATGATGATTTGATGAAGGAAAGTCTTATAACCTACCACGTAGACGTGTGCCCGATCATGTTGCCTCAAGAGAAGAGTATGTGAGCCGCGTTTATAAAGAACACTGTAGCAAAAATACTGTTCATGCGACCATGTGAAAATTCCACGTGGTTGCGTGGGAATTTCTACAGCTCACGCGACGCGTAGAGGCATGTGACCATCGTGGTTTAGGCCTATAAATATCCCCTTTGTCATATTCTTTGGAGACTTTTTGCTAGCGTTCGAAGGGCAAAGCGACTAGGGTTTCAAGAGGAGGTTTTTGGCGAATTAGGGGGGGGGGCGTTCTTCACCAACTTTGATAGATCTTTCCTCCATCATCGTATTGAGGAGGCCTTTGGTAACCTAGCTTTGAAGAAGGATCCTTCAAGACGTTGAGCGACCCATCAAGGCCATCATCACGAATTCGAGTGGGTATTTCTCTACGGTTTACATTGCTTTCTATTGTATTATTTTTTGCTTTGTAACTCGCCTCATGGAGGGCTAAACCCTAGTAGGTATTTGGGCATGTGAACCCTAGGATCTTATCTTTTGTATTGACTTGCTTTATATTTTCTATTAATTCTGAGTTTATTTGAGTTTTAATCTTGTTTTCTCATTGCTTGCATATCGTATTGATCTTTGTGATTGATTAGTAATGCATGATTTGTTGCCTTGGTAAGATAGAGGTCTTCATTAGGGTTAGAATTTCAAGATTAAAGAGGGTTGAGAGGGTGGGTCATGAGATAGTGTAGTGCCCCATTTCCCTTCAAATGAGTGCTTCCTATCTCCATATTCCCTAAATGTTATACAACCATATTCAGTGTGAGGCATGAGATTGAGAGATTCTCTGCCAGGACCTTGTAGGGGTTTAGGGATATTTCTCCTAGAAATAGGGTTAGGTCTATCTTTAGAAATCAGTTGTACTCCTAGGTATCCCTAGAGCTTATTTCGGTCATATGTGGTGTGAGGTGTTGAGATTGATCAATTTCTCTACCTGGAACTCGTAGGGGACTAGTATCAGTGGCCTTAAGGCAGGGACTGATTGTTCTTAGATTACCTTGATTCATCTAACTTGGTTTAGGAGCATTTAGTAAGTTTTGCACTTCATGTCTAGATCGTAGGGGGAGAATTGCCGTGTACCTCATCTTTATTGATTGAGATCTCCTTTGTTTTCTACTTTTCCTTTGCTTGCTTGAGATATTCTTATTATTTCAATTAAGTTCATTCATCACAATCTTGATTTTGACTAGATAACTGAGAAGTGATTACTATTAATACTTCCATTCCCTATGGATTCAACTACCCATCTCACCAAGTATTTTATTACTTTGACACCCATGCACTTATGGTACACACACGCAATTCAGTCGTGCCAGGATGCCTTGTCCTCTTATTGCATTCCCTACAAAATCCACCTGCTCAATAGGTGTTGTACCACCAATAGAAATAGAACAATCATATGAGGTATGTCCACCCTCACACCCATCACAGTTCATCACTGTTACCACTCTTGGAGAAGTTAAAGTATCCAACTTCTTACTCAATGACTCCACCTGGGCTACTAAGGATGTGATTGTATCAATCTCATGAAGATTGGCTATCTTCTTCTTGTCACGAGCATTCCATTCATAACCGTTTATAGCAATTTCTTCTATTTGTTATCCGACAGCTTCTGAGATTTTACTTCCTAAGGTACCTTCTACTACAGCATCAAGTAGTTGCTTCATACTTCGGTTCAAACCATTATAGAAGGTATGGATAATCATCCACTTGGGGAACCCATGTTAAGGACATTTCAGCAGGAGATCCTTGAACTTATCCCATGTCTCAAAAAGAGATTCCAATTCCATTTGCACAAAGGAAGATAGCTCATTCCTGAGCTTTGCAGATTTTCTGAGAGGAAAGTACAAAGCAACGAAAGCTTCCACCATCTCTTCCCATGAAGTGATCGATGCTCGAGGTAATGAATGCAACCATTGTTTTGCCTTTCCCTTCAAGGAAAATGGTAAGGCCCTCAACCTTATTGCGTCATCCATGACTCTATTGATCTTGAGCATGTCGCACACTTCTAAGAAATTCTTGATGTGGTTATTTGGATCCTTGTCGGCCAAACTATTGAACTGCGCTGACTACTGTATCATTTGGATGAAGCCTAGCTTGAGCTCAAAACTACGTGGGACTACTTGGGGTTCTAGGCACTCCAAGTGATACATCCTATTTCCAAATCTACATCAAACCCTTTGGTCCATGTGAAGGATCCCTAATCACAACTTAGTCCCACCAAAGAGGACCTCTCAATACTTCATTTTGTTGTGCCTGCACAACTAAGCCTCAGCAAAGAAGGTCTCTCAACACTTTACTCTGTTGTGATTGTAGAGAGCTCTTGTAATGTGGAGGTAGGATAAATCACATCAGAAGGGAAAGAGGACGTTCCACTACCTTTTGACTCACCCTTTCAATCCTCTTTATCCTTGCCAAATCTAATCCTAATGAAGCTGTCACTCATCAAAAGGATGATTAGATGAATTCTCAACCCTAGTGTCACCCTAAGGGAAAATCAAACAATAAGCAAAGAAGATTCAAACTCTATTAAAAACTCAATTAAAGGAAACAAAATAAGAGTCAATGAAACAAATAAAAACCTACGGTTCATATACCCAAGTGCCCAAAAGAGTTTAGCTCTACATCTTTAAGAATGAGATCAAATGATAATACAAGTATTCCAAACCTCTATTCTTGTGATGATGATCTTCAAGAACAGCCCTTCCTTCTCCAAGGATCTCTCTGTCAAGCTTAGGGTACACTCCGGTGAAGTAAGGACGTCGGTGGTTCCCCCAATGGCTTTCCTCCAAAGATAATCGAAGTTGATGGTTGAATAGTCTCCCTAAAACCTTGCGAAAACCTCCTCCAAATCCTTGCTGCGGCCTCCTCCAAAAAGTAGAAAAAAAGACACCCCTAAACCCTCCAAATCGGCTAATTAAAGTCTGAAATCAGGTATCCACATCAGCGCTCACACGGCCACATGTCCGTGTGGAATTTCCACATGGCTATGTGAATTCTTTGGAATCCAACACTTTGCAGAAAATTATCCCAGACTTTACTTCTTTGTTTACTAAGGCTACACGGGCGGGCATACAACTGTATGGTAGACTGTGTGACTTTCTTTGTCTTCAAATTCATTTTAAGAACTCTTGAAACTCTTGCAAAAGTTGGGTTATGAATGTGTGACTGCCATGGCTGCCCTTCTGATAAACGTATATATGTATGTATTCTGTACATATTTGTTGTGCATTATTTGTGTATTTTCTTGATGAATCGATGCCTTTTTATGGTTTAATTAGTTTCTTTCGTGTTACAGGTGATAAGTGCTTGTGTGATATGAATGCGAAGCATTCTTTCTTTATGTTGAGCATTACTTTTCTCAGGTTTTTACACTAATATGTGTGTTTTTATGTTACTTTCGTGCAGGTAGAGTTGTGAGGCTGAGTATGAAGGAAAGAAACCAATGTGGATCATAATGCACCGATTTTGAAGGAAATCTTGCTAAGGTTCAAACGCGAAGACATAGGTCGGGTGTGAGATGCTAGATTGTGTGCCAACCTTCTCGTATTTGAGTTAGTACAACCATTTGGAGGGGCATAAGGGCAGTCACACTCAAGCATTCCGACTTATGCACATAGAACAAGATCTCCACTAACTTGTCCGTCATTAAAGAAGCAAAGCGATCCACGACGTGAACGTGTGCCCGTTTGCGTTACCTCGATGAAAGTATGGACTCGGGAAGTATTTTTAGGCGGTGCATCGTAAAGCGAGCACTATAGTAAAAAGTACTCTGTATCGAGCACTGTTCACGCCCGTACCGAAAAATCACAATTCCAGAGAATCCACACGGGCGTGTGGAAATTACCCACGCCCGTGTGGAAATTCCACATGGGCATGTGAAAAATCCACAGGACCGTGTGGATGCCAGATTCAAGCCCTATTTAAAGCCAATTTCAGCCCCGATTTCAAGATTCTTTTCTCCATCTTTTCCCCTATCTTTTCTTCCACCTTTCCCCATCTTTGGAGGCGGCGGCGGCTAGGGTTTGGCAAAGCTTTGGTGAGGTTTGACGGCCTTCGACACCGTGTTTCCTTTGGAAGAGAGCTATTGGGGGAGCTTTCTTCAGCACCGATCTAGCGAGGTGCGCCCTAGGTTTGATGAGGGCACCTTTGAAGAAGACGTTGCCGATCCACAAGACCTTCGATACAAACACAAAGGGGGTTTTCAATCATGGATTGCATCTCTATACTTTTGATTTCATTATCTATTGTATTTTGCTCCATGGAGAGCTAAACCTCTAGTGGGTGCTTGGGTATTTGTGAACCCTAGGATGTATTCGTTTCATTGAATCTCTTTATTATGCTTTCAAATAATTGATGTTTATTGTGAGTTCCAATCTTGTATGCTTGATTGTATGATTACTCCCCTAGAGTGACACTAGGGTTGAGAGTTCTTGTTGGTAACTCTTGTGAGTGAGTGACACACCATGAGTGTTAGACAAAGCTAGGTTGGAGAGGGTTGAGAGAGTGAGTCGAGAGGTACAAGAGCGCCCCCTTTCCCCTCCGATGTGTTAAATTCTACCTTCGTTCCTCGAGTTCTTTGCGGCCACAATAGTGTGAATGGTCTAAGGGATGACCTTCCGCTGGGGCTTAGTTGCGGGTGCAACGGAGTGAAGCGCAGAAGTGATCTTAGTATCTAGGGTTTAATTGTGGTTAAGGACTTTCCACCTGGACCAAAGGGTTAGGTCTACAATTAGGAAGAGATTTATCACTTGGAATCCCTAGAACTTATTGCAATTCTATGCGAGTGCGAGGTGTTGAGATTGTTCGATTTCTCCTCAGGGACATGTATAAAATTAGGCATGGTTGACCTTAGATTTGGGATCATGTAATTAAGGATTTCCACAACTCATTGTTGTATTAATTAGGAAGTATAATAGAGGGTTCTTGCACTTGAAACGATTGTCCTAGGTGGAGCATTATCAGAGCACCCCATCTTTATCGATTGCCTTACCTCCTCCTTTACTCGTGCTCTCTTACTTGTTGCTTTTACTTTTAAGAATTGAATCATTGTCACACTTATCACTACTGATCTTTCACATAGCTAAGAAGCAGATTAAGTGTTTTTATTCCCTACTCCCTGTGGATTCGATACCTGCTCATCCGGGATTATTACTTCGATAAACCCGTGCACTTGCGGGATATACGCAAGGGGACCTTGTCAACAGGCATAAAAGAAGCCTAGGTAAGCTCGACAATGTGACTCAAGAAGAAATCGACACCAAAAACAACGTTTTAAGACCCGACATTGTAGTAACACTATAGCAGCTTGTAGCACGAAGACTTGAAGAAAAATGCTATGTCTTGAATTCCTTACGGGCAACCTTACGGGCATGAAGATGACGCAAGTGTAGAAGTTTTACTATAGCATTCACTGTAGTAACTTACAGGAAAATCGACAGAATGATTGAGGACCTCACAGCCCGTTTGCTAATTGTAAGCCAGACCACAAGGCACCCCGAGATGAGTTTTTAAAGTAGTTTTAGGGTATATTTTGAAGGGGGAGGAAGGTCATCCTTAGAGCTCATCACCACCATTCTTGATCCGAGGTAGAAGAAGGCAAGAGAGGGCATCTCCAAGGTGGAAAATTGAAGAGAAGAGCATGATTTGGCAAGATCTACTCCTACGGCACATTTTTAGAAGGTTGAAGACAACAAGGGAAGCCACCCCCTTGAGTGGCTTCCGTGGAAGCCTTTCTACTAGGGATCCCAAGTGTCATTCGGCCTCTTACCTGTGAGGGAGTTTTATGTTGCTTTATTTAGTTGTTTTCATATATTTTATCTTCTATGTTGCTAGTATGAACAACTAAACTTCAAGGTCATCGGATGTAGGTGAACCTTGGCGGTGAACTTGTATAGATTGGATGCTATGACTTGTTTTATTGTATTTGGTGTGTTTGTGGTCCATACTTTGTGTATTTCAAGGTATTGGTATGTATGAGAACTCTGTGTATCGATTTCTAGGTTATACTTGGTGGTGTGACCAACACCCTCGTACTAGACATAGTTAGCTTAAAAGGGTTTCATGTATGAATACACTATGACCTTTAGGTATTTCATACCTCTCCAACAATTAGGGATGGACCTCGGTTGTGTATCGGTCCTAATTAGAGATTTCCCCAATTGTAATGCGATCATAGGAGGATTTGGTCAGAAGAGATTCCGAGCCAATACTTGTATGGGATTAGGGGTTATTACTGTGACCATAGGGGTAACCTATTTTAGAATATCTCTTGGCCCAAAGCCACCATTGCCTATGTAATTCTAGCATACTTCTAGCTTTAGTAGTCCTGAGGGGATCCTCTCTCGGGGACCTCACTCTTTCATTGTTAATTGCTTTCTTAATGTGTTTATATGGTGAGCCTTAGTCCATTTGTTCATAGTTTTCTCATTTGTTATATCCTTATTTTGTTTCAAACCTACCTTTATTAGACTAGAGAGTGCTGTCTAGGGGGAAGTAATAACAGCTCTTGGGACTGTAGGAAATATGACCCTCTCATGATTGCGCAAGAGGTTTTACTTAATGACCCATGCACTTGCGGATCTCAACCAGGTTTTGGCGTCATTACCGGGGGCTCCAAGAATGATAGGAAAACTTCTAGCTCACTGATCTAGTTATTTTTCTTTCCTTTTGTAAATTTTTGCCTTTCTATGTGTTTCTAATCTTTTGTGCTTATTTATTTGTTTTCCTTCCCTTTTTAAATCTTTGTTAGCTTATTGTTTTTAGTTTTGTTTGTTAACACAGGGCCATGAATTTTCAAGAAAAACTATTGCCCGCAAAAAACTATGCACTTGATAAATGGATGGAATTTTTTTTTTTTGCCATGAAAGTAGTCGTAGATAATCCACAACAACTAAAACCACCACATCCCAAGTCCCCCAATTTCAGCCCCAATAGCAATAAGTGAGGGAATACTCTACCGAAGATGTTCTAGCAAAGGTTATGCTCAACACAGACGCAAGATTTCAAAACATAAACACCCGGTTTGATGAGCTTGATACAGTACTAAGGAATGCCCAAACTTCAATCCAAGCACTTAAGAACCATGTCGAGCAACTTGTTAGGGCAAATTCTTAGCATGCATCAGGTAGTCTAGGAGTAGGAAACAAGTAGAAGCTGGGGTGGAAGAAAACCCAAGTGTCATGGATGACAGGGTAAAGCAAGACATGGTGGAAGACGTTATGGAAGTGTTTATGGATGACTTCTCGGTCTTTGGCAACTCGTTCAATCTATGCCTTGAAAATTTAGAAAGAATCCTGACCAGGTGTGAGGAAACCAACTTGGTTCTCAGTTGGGAAAAATATCACTTCATTTTTAAAGAAGGCATTGTGCTTGAGCACAAGATTTCATAGAAAGGGATTGAGGTAGACAAGGCAAAGGTCTCCACCATTGAAAAATTAACCCCCTACTTCAGTGAAGGCTATCAAAAGCTTCTTGGGATATGCTAGGTTTTATAGGAGATTTATCAAGAACTTCTCTTCAATTTCCTGACCATTAAAAAAACTGCTGGAAAAGGATGCCCCTTTTGAGTTTAATGAATATTGCATGAACGCTTTTTTCAGCCAAGAGAAAAAGCTTGTTGAGGCACCGATAATAGTTTCTCCAGATTAGAACTTTCCATTTGAATAATGTGTGATGCAAGTGATTATATAGTTGGGGAAATGACGGGATAACCATTTCCATCCTATTTACTATGCAAGAAAGACTTTAAATAATGCCCAGGAAAATTACACCACCACCGAGAAGGAACTACTTGCAATGGTTTTTGCAAATGATAAATTCTGATCATACTTGGTGCTTTCCCAAGTAATTGTTTTTATGGATCACTCTGCACTAAAGTACTTGTTAAACAAACCGAATGCTAAGCTTCGACTGATCCGTTGGATCTTGTTACTCCAAGAGTTTGATCTAGAGATAAGTGACAGAAAAGGGGTAGAGAATTTAGCTGCAGACCACCTATCACTCCTTAAGGGCATCATGAAAATATTTTGGAAAGAAGAGAGATCAGTGACATATTCCAGGGAGAGTAGTTGTGTAGCATGTAGGTAGTGGAGGAAGAAGAAACCCCATGGTTTACTGACTTTGCAAATTATCTGGCGGCGAAAACCTTGACAAAGTGGCTCACAAAGAAAAATATTTTTTGTTGATCAGAAGTATTATATTTGGGAATACCCCTACCTTTTCAAAATCTGTTCTAATCAACTTGTTAGAAGTTGTGTTTCTTGAGAGGAGGGGCATGACATTAAGAGACACTACCATTCAAGCCCGACCGGGGATCATTACAGTGGAAACAGGACAACTAAGAAGATCTTGGATGCGGGGTTCTACTGGCCTACTATATTCCAAGACGTGCAGATATTTTGTGCAATATTTTTATAGGTGCCAGAGAGCTGGTAATATTTTAAAAAGTGGAGATGCCGAAAACCTGGAACCAAGCTTGCAAGGTATTTGATGTGTGGGGGATCAACTTCATGGGCCCATTTCCTATCTCCTAGGGCAATAAATTTATTTTTGTGGCAGTTGACTATGTTTCCAAGTGGGTGGAAGCACAAGCATTTCCATCTTGTAATGCAAGAGTGGTGGTGAAATTTTTTGATAAAATTACTCTCCCAGTTTGGCACACTAAGGGTGATTATAAGTGACAGAGGCACTCATTTCTGTAACTCTCAGTTTGAAAAGGTTTTGAAAAAGTACGTGGTTTCTCATTGAACTTTGGCTCTATATAACCCCCAAGCCAAAGGTCAAGTTAAAGTATCTAACCAGGAATTGAAGTGAATCTTGGAAAAAATAGTAAGCCATCATCGAAAAGATTGGGGAGATTAGCTTGATGATGCACTTTAGGCCTATAGAACGGTCTAAAAAATGCCTATTGGAAAAGCATGTCATTTGCTAGTTGAATTAGAGCATAGGGCCTATTAGGCCATAAAACAGTTAAATTTCGATCTCTATCTAAGTGAACATAAGAGAAAGTTTCAATTAAATGAGTTAGATGAATGGCAAACTATGGTATATGAAAATTTAGTGCGCTACAAGGAGAAAATGAAAGAGTACCATGACCGATACATTAAGCAAGCTAAACACTTCCAAAAAGGGATCAAGTGTTATTTTTCAATTCTAGAATGAGACTCTTTCCAGGAAAGTTGAAATCAACATAACATAGACCATAAACAGTCTCACAAGTGTTCCCTCATGGCGCCATTGAGATAAGTCATACGTAAAAGGGGACTTCAAAGTCAATGGTCACCGATTGAAACATTATTTCCCATGTGGTAACACACCCCAAACCAGAGGCAACAGTCCTCTATTTGTCCATCCTTGATAGTAAGAAAAGGTACGTTGCACTAATGATGTTAAACAAGCACTCCTTGGGAGGCAACACAAGCTTTTAAATTCATTAGATTCTTATTTTCATATTCTTTGTGTGTTTAGTTAGTAAGTTGTTTGGTCGTGATCCCACAAGTGCACTGGTCGTCATGCAATACCTTTCGTGCAAGCACAAGAGGGTTTTATTCGCTGGGCCCGAGAAGCTACTCTTACTTCCTCTTTGTGTGTTGTTTAACCTATAACTTCGAGTGGTGCAATGAAATTACAAAGTAACAAACAAAACTCTACTAGAATGTCTATGGTGAAGGCAAATTATGGGTGATAATCAAGGAGAGGAAATGGTCACAGATGAGGATCACCTAGGGGCTACTAAAATGCAAAGGATGCTACAGCTATCATGCAATTAGTAGTTTAGAAACAGAATATCATCCGACCAAATCCTTCTACGATTGTCACGGCAATTGACCCCTAATCCGGTATGAGTTTTGATATGGAATTTCTTACGACCAAATCTTCTACGATTGTAACGGGGACAAGGGACTTCTCAATCTTAGGGTCAAAACACAATTTAGGAACAACTCTAGAATTATAGCGGTAGAAAATACCTGATGATCACGGCATATTTGTACATGTATCCCTTCCACGCCAGGGGTGTCTAATACAAGGGCGATGGTCAGACAACCTAGTATAACCTAGAAAATGATACACAAAGTTCTCATGCATACCAAAGCATCAAAGTACACCAAGCATAGATCAGAAACATACCAAATGCAATAAAACAAGTCATAGCATCCAATCTACATAAGTTCAACCCCAAGTTTCACCTACATCCAGTGACCTTGGGGTTTAGTTGTTCATGCTAGTAACATACATAATAAAATCCATGAAAACAACTAAAGAAAATAACATCAACTCCCTCAAGAATGAGAAGTCGAATGATGCTTGAGAAGCCCTGTGGAAAAGCTCCTTCATCATCTTCAACCTCCTACAAGTGTGCTCTAGGAGTGGACCTCTCCAAATCACGTTCTCCTCATCAATTCCCATCTCAGATATGCCCTCTAAGGCCTTCTTCTACCTCGGATCTAAGGTGGTGATGATGAGCTCCAAGAACAAGGCTTCCTCCTCTCAGAAGATGCCTTGAAACCCCCCTTTAAAGATGACCTCAGGATGGTTTGTGGCCTGGCTCACGGTCAATAAACGGGTCATGAGGATCCTCAAAACTTTGCCAAATTTCTAATAAGTTGCTACAGTAAAACTACTACAGTGCTGTTTCTTCAGTTGACTTGTGGTCGTCTTCACAGCCATGAGGTTGCTTGTGAGGAATTCCAGACTTAGGTTTTCCTTCAAATCTTCGTGCTTCAGGCTGCTACAGTGTTGTTATAGTACTACCCTGAGCTCTAAAACACTGTTTTTGGTGTCAATTTCTTCTTGAATTGCGTCATTGACACACTCCTTGAGTGTGTGTATCGCAAGTGCACGGGTTGTCAAAGTATTAAAATACCTCAGTGAGTGGGTAGTCGAATCAATAGGGAACAGTTGCTCGAAAACACAAGTATTACTACTTAACTATAGTGAAAATCAAGTTGTGATGTTGATTCAAAGTATCAATGCAAATAAAAGTAAAGAGAAGAGAGATCAAGCAAGAATAGGAAAGAGAGGTATCGATGATAAAATGGGGTACTCAGACAATGCTCACCCTAGGAATATTATATCAAGGGCAAGACTAATATTATGCCTCCTAATTAAAGTTTAATCAGTCGTAGCAATCGAAAGACACATGGTCTCAAACCTATGGTCAATCGTGACTAGCCCTCTACATTATGCCCCGGCGGAAAGGAATACTATCAACAACACCTCACACTATGTGAGACTGCTTGAAGCTCTAGTGATTCCAAATGATAAACCCTATTCCTTACTAGTATAGATCTAACCCTTTGGTCTAGGTGAAAGACTCTAGGGATTCCAAATGATAAACCCTATTCCTTACTAGTATAGATCTAACCCTTTAGTCCAGGTAAAAGATCCTTAGTCACGATTAAGCCCCAGTACCAAGGATTACTTCAACACTTCACTCTACTGCTCGCGCAACTAAGCCCCAGTTGAGTTTGTTTCTTTGCACTTCACTCTACCGCGACCGCAAAGAACTCCTGAAACGTGGAGGTAGGATAAATCACATCAGAAGGGAAGGGGACGTTTCGCTACCTCTCGACTCTTTCTCTTAACCCTTTTCAATCTCACTAAGTCTAACCCTAATGAAGTTGTCACCCCTTCAAAGGATTACCTAGGTAGATTCTCAACCCTAGTGTCACTCTAGAGAAAAATTGATAAGTGTTTGTGTATTACTAATATGAAGTATTCTTTTTTTACATTGAGCATTACTTTTCTCAAATTTTATCACTTATTTGTGTGTATTTGTATTCTTTTATGCATATAGGGTTGTGGAGATAATTGTGGAAAGAAAGAACCAAAAGTAGATCATAGATGCATTTGTTGATGAAGTTTTGGAGTGAACAAACGTGAATACATAAGTTGTGATCAAAGACATGTGAGTGTGTGCCAACCTCCATTGTGCTTGAGCGAATATACAATTTGGATGGTCACAAAGGCAGTCACAGTCATGTGTTCCGACTTGTGCAATACTAGCAAGATATTCATCAATGTGTTTTTGTTGAAGACGGAATGCGATCTACCGCATGGATGTATGCCCATTTATGTGGTCTCAATGAAAAGTGTGGATTCAGGAGTATTTTGGCAAACTGCTGTAGCAGTTTACCATAGTAAATCAATTTAGCAAAATCACTGTAGTAGTTACTATTTATAGCTCATAGGAAATCAACTTCTGAAAGTTCACACGGGCATGTGGAAATTCCACACGCCGGTGTGGATGCCCAATTCCAGCCCCTATAAAAGCCATGATTTCAGATGTTTGGAGAGATCCTTTTCTCATCTTTTACCCATCTTTGGAAGCGCTCGCAGCTAGGGTTTGGAGAGGTTTTGGCTAGATCTTTGGAGTGGTTCTACGGCCTTTGACACTGTGTTCCTTCGGAAGATAGTTATTGGGGAAGCTTTCGTTAGCATCGATTCGTCGAGGTGCGCCCTAGGCTTGACTAGGGAACCCTTGGAGAAGATGAGACAACTCCACAAGACCATCGATACAGACTACGAAGGGGTTTTACTTATGGATTGCATGCTTTTACATTAGATTTCATTATTGATTGTATCTTGCTCCATGGAGAGCTAAACCCCCAGTGGGTGCTTGGACTTGTAAACCCTTGGATGATTTTGTTTCATTGATCTTTCATTATGTTTCTATAATTGATGTTTTTAATTGAGTTCCAACCTTGAATGCTTGTTGAATTGATTTTCCCTTAGAGTGACGCTAGGGTTGAGAATCTATCAAGGTAAGCCATGTGGATGAGTGACACACCATGAGGGTTAGACAAAGCTAGGTTAGAGATGGTCGAGGGGGTGAGTGGAGAGGTAGCGGAACGTCTCCTTTCCCTTCCGATGTGATTTATCCTACCTCCACATTCCAAGAGTTCTTTGTGGTTACAATAGATTGAAGTGCTAAGAGACAAACTCCACTAGGGCTTAGTTGCGCCAGCAACAGAGTGAAGTATTGAAGTAATTGTTAGTGCTGGATCTTAATTGTGACTAAGGGTCATTCGCCTGAACCAAAGGGTTAGATCTATATTAGGAAATAGAGTTTATCACTTGGAGTCCCCAAATTTTCATGCAACCCCAAACAGTGTGAGGCACCGAGAGTATCCCTTTTCGTCAGGGGTATAGTGTGAGGGTTAGTCACGGTTGAACTTAGGTTTGGGAGAGTGTGTCTTAGGATTTCCAAGACTCATTAGACATTGGTTAGGAGAAATAATGATTGGTTTTGTACTTAACATAATAGTCCTAGGGTGAGCAATGTCCAGGTGCCACATTTTCTAATGATTGCCTCTCCTATTATTCTATTGTCTTTTTCCTCTTTACTTTATTTCTATTTGCATTGATATTGTTCACACCACTCTTAAATCATCTTCACTATCATTAAATAGCAATACTTGTGTTTCTGAGCACTATTCCCTATAGATATGACTACCAACTCACCAGGGTACTTTATTACTTTGATAACCTGTGCATCTGCTGTACACACATGCAAGGGATGTGTCAAGTTTTCGGCGCCATTGTAGGGGAATAGGCATTTTGGAAACATTTTGCACTTTGTCATTTTAGCTATTCATCACTTGTTTTATTTCACACTTTCTTATTCTTCCATTGTTCTGATTTGTTTTCTTTATTTGGTTGTAGCTCTAGGTTATGACCCGAGGAATCCCTTTGACATTAGAAGGAGAATTCATAGAAAAAGAAAAGAACCTGTGTAAGAATAGTCAAATCAAGCTGAGATAGAAGGTGAAGGGTCTGATAATATGGCAAAACAGAATGAGCAGCAGAGTGCACACTCAGATTATACAATACCTGCAGTTCTTGGCATACAATCTAGTATTGTGCGGCCACCAATTACAGATCAGAGTTTTGAGCTCAAGCTAGGTATCATCCCAATGTTATAGCAGTCAACATAGTTTAATGGTTTGGCCGATGAGGATCACAATAATTATATTGAGAAGTGTTTGGAAGTGTGTAACATGCTCAAGATTAATGGTGTCACGGATAATGCAATCAAGTTGAGAGCCTTCCCATTTTCCTTGAAAGGAGATGGTAGAAGCTTTTCTTGCCCGATACTTCTCTCCTGGAAAATCTGTGAAGCTTAGGAATGAAAAATCCGCTTTCGTGCAAATAGAATAAGAGTCTCTTTTTGAGACATGGGATAGGTTCAAAAAGCTCCTACGGAAATGTCCTCAACATGGGTTCCCCTAGTGGATGATTATTCAGACTTTCTATAGTGAGTTGAACCCTAGCACGAAGCAGTTACTAGATGCTGCACTATGAGGTACCTTAGGAAGCAAGACCCACAAAGAAGGCTAACATCTCATTAAAGAAATTGCTATGAACAATTATTAGTGGAACACACGAGACAAGAAGAAGGTAACTAGACTTCATGAGATTGATGCAGTCACATCGTTGGCGGCCTAGGTTGAGTCATTAAGCAAGAAGTTAGACACTCTAACTTCTCCTAGAATGGTCCCCATGATGAGTTGCAATAGGTGTGGGGGAGGACATGCTCCATCTGGTTACCCGATTTTTATTGGTGGTATATTCTTAGTGGAACAAGTTGATTTTGTAGGCAATGCAATGAGAGGTCAAGAAAATCCATACAGGAATACCTAAAATCAGGGATGGAGGAGCCACCCAAATCTTTCTTGGAGTAATCAAGTGCAACAGAAGGCTATAGAACCACAGGGTTTCCAATAACAATAACAACAATCCCCGAACATGGAGAATAGAGTTTTAGGGTTGGAAAACTGGATAACTAACCTAGAGAAGGCTTTGACCAAGTTCATTTCATTATTGGATACATGATTTCAATCGGTTGAAGCCACACTTCACAACCGCACTGCATCATTGCACAACTTGGAGAATCAAGTGGGCCAAATTGCGAAGTCACTCATGAAAAGACCTCAAGGGAGTTTGCCTAGAAATGTGGAGAAAAACCCAAGGGAATATGTAAAGGTGATCACTTTGAGAAGTGGTCGTGAAGTTGAGAGTAGACTTCCTAGTGAGAAGACCAATGTTGAGTCACCCGAGGTCGTGGAGATTGAGGAGAGAACCAAAGAGAAGGAGTTGACACCCCCACCTTAAAAGCTAAGAATCCCTTACCCTCCAAGATTGAAGAATGACCAAAATGATGAGCAATAGAAGAAGTTCTTGAGACCATTCAACCAGTTGCACATCAACATCCCATTTGTAGAGGCGTTGTTTCAAATTCCCCGCTATGTAAAGTTTCTCAAGGACATTTTGACAATAAGAGGAAATTGGAGGAGAGTGTATCTGTGATCTTAGATGCCTCTTGTTTGGCGGTGTTGCAAAAGAATATGCCGAACAAGAAGAAGGATTCCAGAAGCTTTATCATTCCATGCAATATTGGCAATTTGGGGGAAGAAAAGGCATTGGCGGATTCAGAGGCTTGGCTTGGGAGAGCCTAGACCCACTCGAATGACACCTTAATTGGCTGATCAAATAGTTAGACATCCGAGGGGCATCATTAAAGACGTACTTGTGAAAGTTAACAAGTATATATTTCCTGTGGACTTTGTGGTGTTTGATGTTGATGAGGATGTCGAGGTTCTATTGATACTTGGGAGGCCATTCTTGCACACTTCCAAGGCTCTCATTGACATGAACGGTGGGGAGTTGACATTATGAGTTGGTGATGACAAGTTGACATACTGCCTCACCAAAGCCATGTGAAATTCTCTTGATTTTGATAATACATAGTATTTTTTTGACTCCACTGATGAGCTAATTGATGAATACGTGCAGGAAATGATGTGTACGGACTCGTTTGAGGGATTGATAGATCAAGAGATAGAGAATGAAGAAGTTTTGACACTTGGTCTAGAGGATAAGGTGCAACCTACCGTGGAGATCATGAAGAGGAAGGTCCAAATGATGAAAAGAGCAAGAAGACATCACAAGAAGCGGCCCAAGGCTAATGGGGATGTGCATACATGGAGTAAGGGTGACAGACCCTTGTGTGGTAACAAGCTCGATAACTCTCCCTCTACCTTGAAATAATTATGTGCATCATGTTTTCAAGTTGTAGGAAAGAGGCAACTTTCATCTACTGTCCCCATGAGGTAAGAAGAGGTACGTAAAGCTTAGGGACGTTAAACAAGCGCTTCTGGAGAGGCAAACCAAGTCTTTATTGTTTTTCTAGGGTTAATGTAGTATTTGCATGAATAAGAGCTTGAGTGTTGGTGTCTTGATCTTTTACATCATATTGCTGTGTTTTTCTCGTGGATTGTTTTTGTTTTAATGTGCTTAATTGTTAAGTTTCTTGGTCATTTGAGCATATTTTCCATGATTCTCGGGTTGTGTTTTCATAGTATATGCAGGCTTTATGTGTGTATAATTGTGTAGAAAGTTTCTGCAGAGTTTATGAATTTTTCTAAGTCATCCAAAGAACACACATAGCCGTGTGGAATTTCCACACGGGGGCATGTTTCCGTTCAGAGCATCCCGAGAGGACATAGGAGTGTGTGAACGCCCCTGTGAACGGCCTTATGACGGCCACACTCCTGTGGGTATTATACACAAGGCCGTGAGGATCTCTACAGAGTTCTCAGACTCCATCCTAAGAAGAAAGAGGGCCGTGTGAATGCCCCTGTGGATGATCTTGTGAACTACACACGGGCGTGGGTAATTTCCACATGTCCGTGTGAAAGTTTGCAGAGAGTTTTCCTCCATCCCGAGAGCACACAGGGGTGTGTGAGCGCCCGTTGGAGTACCCCTGTGAGCATCCACATGCCCGTGTGTAATTTTCACAGGGGCGTGTGGAACACTTAGCTATTTTCTCGGGAGGACAGAGAAGCCACTGGGGCGTGTGGGTGCCTCAGTGAGTCGGGCACACGGGCGTAGGGAATTTCCACATGCCCGTGTGGATGCGTTCAGAGACAGTCAGAGGCTATACCGAGAGTACACAGGGACGTGTCTGCCCCTGTGAGCTCTCCTGTGGAGTCACACGGGCGTAAGAAATTTCCACACGCCCGTGTGGATGCATAGAACATGAAGAGGAGCGCTTTTTCTTTAAAACCTACTCGTGTCCCTTCATTCTATAACTCCGAAACACTCAAACGGTGCCTCTCTTCACTCTCTCGACCCCTCACCGTCTATTTACAGAGGTTTTAGTGTGCTTTCCAGCCGTATTCAAGGTTTTATACTACCATTTTGTCGGTAAGCCCTTTTTCTCTTTTCTTTGCCAAATCTTGATTTAATTTTACTTAAACTGGTTAATGTTGCTTCGATTTCATGTTTAAATGGTTGGTGTATGCTTTTAGAAAGAATTTTGAGTGAATTTTTGATATATTTCTGGGATTTTTACATCTTGGCCGTGCGGCTTTCACGCCCCGAAGATCCACACTGGTGTGTGGAATTTTCTCACGACCGTGTAGATTTCTGCAGTATTGTTTCTTTAAGCCTATTTGATCGATTATTTTTTAATTCTTGCATATATGGCACCCAGGACCAAGCGGTCCGCAAGCATCCTAGGGAGTACCCCAAAAGCTAGAGCACATGAAGTTTGCGATTCCCAAGCACCAGGCTCATTTTGAGAGATTTGTGAAGCTCAAGTTTAGCCAATCTCGGTTCCCGGATTTGTGTGCTTTGAGAGAGACCCAGCTTGTAGATGACATGGCTGACGAGGTTGATGAGCTTCTCTTAGTGGGTAATTGGTGGCGTTTGTTATTGATCAGAGAGCTGGCTATCCGTATGTTGACACTATGGGTGCTCACCTCATTCGAGTTTGACTGTTCTTATCACAGTTTCGACAGCATTGGCGCCATACAGTTCAGAGCGTTTGGGCAGTACCACAGTATGAGCGTCACACAGTTTTCAGTCTGACTCGGATTATATGATTAGGCATTTACTGACACAGAGGAGTATGATCAGCTCCTGACAGATTATCCTGGCAGTTTAATACCCCAGGGTGCATACAGAGTATTATGCCACCAAGGACATTATGGGCCGGGAGTCTCTAAGGTGACATGCCTTTCCCAGCTAGCTAACTGTTACATCCACGCCATTCTTAGCCGATCCGTGAATTGCAGTGGTGACAGTACCGGGGTGCTGAGTCGCCAGGAGCTGCTTTATTTGTATTCTATGGTACAAAGTGAGCCATTCCACCTTGGGCACATTTTAGCAGAGTACCTGAGTCATCAGGGGCAGTATGCCAGGGTGGGAGTGATCTTCTCAGACGCGTACATCACCAGACTCATCATCAGGATGGGTTTGCTAGATGCTATTTATGGGGCTGAGATGACAATTATTCCATCTCCCCTTGGCATAGAGATGATGAGATTGATGGGGATTATGCGCATATATAGGTTGGGCGTCTATGTGATGGTTACACTTGCTCTAGAGATACCCGAGGGAGGGGGTGATGCAGCCAAGGGGTCCGAGCCTACGCAGGAGCCACAACTCGAGCAGATAGAGACCGACGTACTCCCCGCAGCATAGGAGCCACCTCTAGTGCACATCTTTTCTCCAACTCGAGCCCATGATAATTTTGAGAGGCTCGAGAGTGCTATGAGGGTGCTAGAGAGCAACTTGGTTGAGGTTCGCGCTACACAGGCTGTGAACCACACTAAAGTGATGCCACGTCTTGATATCCAACACCACGTCTTAGAGCGAGACGTGACCTCACCATTCTTGATCATTTTGAGAGGCTCGATAGTGTTGTGGGGGTCCTCAGGCATCACCAGCACCACCATTACCACCACCAGCAGTAGTAGTAGCAGAGCCGACCGAGCAGGACACTGACACTTGAGGCATCTTTATTTTTCGTTGTTCTTATTTTTCGTATTTTATTTATGCATTATTTTGGACTTGTACTACTCAGAAAGGATTCTCCTTCTGAGTTTATCTTTTATTTTTATTTTTTCGAGCTGTATTTCATTTTCATATATTTATAAAATTTGAGTTTATTTTGTTTTTGTTGAGCTTCACTGAACCCCCTTGTGTATACATGCAGATGGTTCTTTGAGTCTGGAATTTGAGGATTAGTCATTAGCACGGTCAATGTGACATTCAAATGGCCGTGTGTGCTTCACAATCCATTGGAACTCAACTCTCAATGAAAATAGCTCCATCAAATGTACCATTATTAGTTTAGGGAAGTATTATTACAATTGGCCATCTCCACATATATGCTTTGATTGCTTTATATTTTACAATGCTTGCATGCGTACATTGAGGGCAATGTACATCTTAAATGTGGAGGAGGGGGGGGGGGTGTTCACATTACACATGTTCTATACTTATGGTTCATTGTTCATGCTAGTGTAGCCAATGGCGGTTCACCTTAGTTGCAATGTTTCTATTCTTAAGTTTAGGATAATTTTATACTTTGAGTGTTCTCATGCTCTAGGTTTACTTGAATATTTAGTAATTTTTGTCCGATTGACACTTATTGCACTACTCCCTCATTAAACCTTGTGGAAACTCAAGTTCGATGTGTAAGGGACTAAATTAGTTTGTTTCTTGTTTTAATTTCTTTGAAATATATATATATATATGTTTATTTGTTTGTGCGTTGAGGATGGAAAGAACTACCACCTATGAAGTATGAAGCTACTCTCACAAGTTGGATACTACTTACACCCTAGTGAGAGAAAGAGCTATCTCATGAGATTAGTGAAAGCTACTACCCCGATAGAAAGAGCTATGATAAGTGCTTGAGTTGACATATTTTTATATATGTTTTACATGCATTGAGCATCTTTTTTATCATGGTTTATGTCTCATATTATGTATTTGGTGTTCTTTTGTGCAATTAGGTTGTGAAGATAGGCTATAAAGACACAATGTTGGGAGTTCTTGTTTAATTCAAAGACCAAGACATGAGAGCAGTTTATGAACATGGATATGTGTGCCAACTTCCAAGGAGATTCAAGCCAATTTACTAGGGACAAAGTCAGTCACATCTTCATGCTCCTTTTCTTTGTGAAAATTGCAAGACCTTTCAAGGATGCGTCGATGAAGAAAAGTCTTATAACCTACTACATGGATGTGTGCCCGGCCATGTGGCCTCAAAAGAAGTGTGCTTAGACCGCATTTGCGAAGAGTACTATAGTTAAGTACTGTAGCAAAATACTGTAGCATTCTGGTACTGTAACAAAATTACTGTTCACGTGCCCGCGTGAAAATTTCACACAACCACGTGGAAATTCCTATAGCCCACACGGGGGCGTGAAAAATTTATATGGGCGCGTGGGGGCACGTGACATACGCGGTTTAGGCTTATAAATAGCCGTTTTGCCCTATTCTTTGATATCTTTTTGTGTGGCTCTTAAGAGATTAGACGCCTAGGGTTTGGAGAGGAGGTCTTTGCCAATTTAGAGGGTGTTATTCACCAACTTTTATAGTTTCCTTCACTGTCATAGCACTTGGGAAGCCACCAATGACCTAGCTTTGGAGAGGAATCCTTCAAGACGTTGAACTACCCATCAAGGCCAATCATCACGAATTCAAGGGGGGTTTTCTCTATGGTTTACATTGCTATTCATTGTATTTATCTTTGTTTTGTAAATTTGTCCTTGGAGGCTAAACCGTAGTAGGTATTTGGGCATGTGAACCCTAGGATCTTGTCTTTTATATTGATTTGCTTTATGTTTTCTATTAAATCCAAGTTGATTTGAGTTTTAATCTTGTGTTCCCATTGCTTGCATGTTTTATTGATCCTTGTGGTTGATTCTCTATGCATGATTTGTTACTTTGATGAGAGAGGTCTCCATTAGAATTAGAACTCTAAGGTTAAAGAGGGTTGAGAGGGTGAGTCATGAGATAGTGGAGTGTCCGCTTTCCCCTCCGATGAGTGTTTCCTATCTCCATATTAACTAGACTCTATACAACCATATTTGGTGTGAGGCATGAGATTGAGAGATTTCTCCATCGGGACCTTGTAGGGGGTTAGAGATTGAGCGGTCATATAGGGTGTGAGGTGTTCAGATTGAGCGATTTCTCCACCTGGAACTCATAGGGGACTAGTGCCGGTTGCTTGGAGATAAAAACCGGTTGTTCTTGGATTACATTAACTCATTAAACTCATTTTAGAAGCATTTAGGAAGTCTTGAACTTCATGTTAGATCCTAGGGGGAGCATTGCCCGAATACCTTATCTTTACAGATTGAGATCTCCCTCCACTTTACCCTTGCATATTCATCTCTGGTATTCATGTCTTCACACATTAGATCATCACACCATTCCATTTATCATCAGGCTAGATAGCAGAGAAGCAGTAAGTACTAGTAACCCTGTTCAAGAGTTGCTACCTAAGGTACCTCCTGCCGCCGCATCCAAGAGTTGCCTTGTACTCGGGTTCAAACCATTGTAGAAGGTTTGAACAATCATCCACTCTGGGAATCCGTGTTGCGGACACTTGCGCAGGAGTTCCTTGAACCTTTCCCATGTCTCAAATAGAGACTCCAATTCCAACTGCATAAAGGATGAGATCTCATTCCTAAACTTTGCTGATTTTCCGGGAGGGAAATAACGGGCTAGAAAAGCTTCTACCATCTCCTCCCATGTACTGATTGATGCCCTAGGTAATGAATGTAGCCACTGCTTTGCTTTCCCCTTTAAGGAAAATGGGAAGGCTCTCAATTTGATGGCATCATCCGTCATACCATTTATCTTCAGTATGTCACACACCTCGAGGAAGCTCTCTATGTGACTGTTTGGATCCTCATCTGCCAAACAGTTGAATTGTGCGGACTGCTGCAGCATATGGATGAATGCCGGCTTTAGCTCGAAATTCTGAGCTATGATTGGGGGACGCACAATACTCGATTGTGTCCCCAACACTGAAGGTCTGGCATAATCGGATAGTGTCCGTTGTTGCTCATTTTGTTCTGCCATGTTGTCAAATCCTTATACTTCCAAATCAGCTGGATTAGGTCGTTCTTATACGAGTTCTTTCCCTTTCCTTCGAAGTGTATGTTCAAGCTCGTGGGTCTCCTTCAATCAATATTGATGGATTCCCTCGGGTCATAACCCGAGCTCGCACCAAAAGTAAAGAAAAAGAAAATCAGAATGATGATAGAATAAGAAGATATGAAATAGAATGTGTAGTGAAATAGCTAAGAAAACAAAGTGCAAAGTATCTCTAAACGCCTAACTCCCCGGCAACGGCGCCAAAAACTTAACAAGATCCCCTTGCGTATATCCCGCAAGTGCACGGGTTTGTCGAAGTAATAATCCCGGGTGAGCGGGTTCGAATCCACAGGGAGTAGGGAGTGGAAATACTTAATTTGATTCTTAGCTATGTGGAAGATCAATAGTGATTAGTGTGAAATTGATTCAATTCTCAACAATAAAAGCAACAAGTGAGAGAGCAAGAATAAAGAAGAGGGCAAGGCAATCGATAAAGATGGGGTACTCGGATGATGCTTCACCTAGGATAATCGTTTCAAGTGCAAGAACTCTCTATTATACTTCCTAATCAATGCCATGGTGAGTCGTGGAAATCCTTACATACATAGTCCCAAATCTAAGGTCAACTATGCCTAACTCTATACATGTCCCGGAGGAGAAATCGAACAATATCAACACCTCACACTAGCATAAAGTTGCAATGAGCTCTAGGGATTCCAAGTGATAAATCTCTTCCTAAAATTAGACCTAACCCTTTGGTCCAGGCGGAAGGTCCCTAGCCATAATTAAGCCCTAGATACTAAGATCCTCTCAACGCTTCACTCCATTGCATGCGCAACTAGGCCCCAGCGGAGGTTCATCCCTTAGACCACTCACTCTATTATGGCCGCAAAGAACTCGAGGAACGGAGGTAGAATCTATCACGCCGGAGGAGAAAGGGGACGCTCCCTGCACCTCTCGACTCACCCCTCTCAGCCCCTCTCCAACCTAGCTTTTGTCTAACGCTCGTGGTGTGTCACTCACTCACAAGGTTACCAACAAGAACTCTCAACCCCAGTGTCACTCTAGGGGAAATGTTCATACAATTAAACATTCAAGGTTGGAACTCACAATAAACATCAATTTATTGAAAGCATAATAAAGAAGTTCAATGAAACGAATACATCCTAGGGTTCACAATCATCCAAGCACCCACTAGGGGTTTAGCTCTCCATGGAGCTTAGTACAATCAAAGAAATCGAATGTAAAAGCAATGAATCTATAAAGAAACCCCCTCGATGGTCGTGTCGATGGTCTTGTGGAGAGTCCTCTACTCGTCGTCCAAGGATTCCTTCGTCCGGTATAGGATACGCCTCGATCGAAGCTCCCCTACCAACCTTCTTCCTAATGGAATCACGATGTCGGAGCCGTAGAACTTCTCCAAAACCTTGGCCAATACCCCTCGAAACCCTAGCTGAAGCCCTCTCGCAAGTTGGGGAAAAGATGGAGAAAAGAATCCTGAAATCGGGGCTGAAATCGGCTTTAAATAGGGCTGGAATCGGGCGACTACACGGGCGTGTATGATGTCACACGCCCCTGTGGATTCTCTGTTTCTCTGATTTCTCGGCCGGCTGTGAACAATGCTTCTACAGTACTTGCTACAGTTTTTCTGCAGTAACTTGCTACAGCCTCTTGTTCTTATATGCATAAGTCGGAATACTCGAGTGTGACTGCCTTTGTGCCCCTCCAAATGAATGTGCTCACTCGAATACGAGGAGGTTGGCACACACACTCTAGCATCTCACACCTGACTTATGTCTTCGCGTTTGAACCTTAGCAAGATCTCCTCCAAAATAGGTGCATTATGATCCACATTGGCCTATTTCCTTCATACTCGGCCTCACAAACCTACCTGCATAAAAGTAACATAAAAACACACATATTAATGTAAAAACCTGAGAAAAGTAATGCTCAACATAAGGAATGAATGCTTCGCATTCATATCGCACAAGCACTTATCAGTAATTGTTCGGCAATGCTTAAGAAAAATTTGCCAAACAAAATGAAAGATCCAGGAAGCTTCATCATACCATGTGCAATCGGAGGTTTCGGGAAGAAAAAGCTTTGTGATAAACATCTAAAAGTACGTATTCTGCATGTATTTGTTTTGTATGATTCTTTATATTTATTTGTTGAATCGATGCCCTTTTGGTTTAAATTGTGTTATTTTTACATTTCAGGCCCATTTGAAGCCTTGGGGCCTCGGCGGCCGCGATTAGGGATGAATTCAGCAACAAAGCGGCGTTCCGGTCCGGGATCATCTGTAGCAGCATCTGTATGCGATTCACTCATAGCGATTCTTTCGTAGCTCATCATGACTTCTCGGCAGAATCTGAAATTCCCGAGAGGTCGGGTATACGGCCGGTATCTTGACCCGTTAACCCGATCGGGATCCGGGCATATATAAGGCTTGTTAGGGCATCAATTAAGGGACTTTTTGGCCACCACTCTCCACCATAATCCTCTAGAGCTTCAAAGGCTGCGGGAGAAGGCGGATCCGAGGGGCAAATCAAAGGGAGAAGAAGGTTACACTCAAGGAAAAGCGATCTAGGAGCTCGCACGGTCGCAGTTCAGGCGAGTTCTCATCACCACCTTCAAGTTTTCATCTTAGGGAGTTTGTTATGAGCTTTTTCTTTTGTATCTCTTATCTTCTACACTTGCTCCTTTGTTGATGATCGAACTAGACTCCCAAGGTCACCGGGCATCCGGTGAACCTTGGGATGAACTTTGCTTGTATAGATGCTTTTGATTTACATTTATGGTATTTGTGTGGTTTGTGATCCTTGTTTGGTGCTTTTGAAATCTTGGGTATGCATGAGAACTCTGTATATCCATACTTAGACAATACTAGGTTGCATGACCATTGCCCTAGTGTTAGACTCACCAAGCTTGGAAGGGATATATGTATGAATACACCATGACCATTGGGTATTTTCATACCCCTCCAATATTCGGGCTGTACCTAGGTTGAGTTTCGGCCCTAATTTGAGATCCCCTAATTGTAATCGCGATCGTAGGGAGGATTTGGTCGGGAAGAGATTCGAGCCAATACTCTTATTGGATTAGGGATTACCGCCGTGACCATCGGGGGTGATCTATTTTTGGATGTCTCTTGGTCCAACCACCGTTGCCTTTGTAATTCTAGCATCCATCTAGCTTTAGTAGTCCCGAGGAGATCCTCGCCCGGGGACCTCGCACTTCCATTGTTACTTGCTTCCTTAGTATGTTTATGTGGTGAGCCTTAGTCCTTGTGTTTATAGTTTTCTCTTTGTTATTTTCCTTATCTTGTTTTAGTCCTATATTTGGTAGACTAGACAGTATCATCTAGGGGGGAGTAATAGCAGCTCTTGGGACCTAGGGAATACGACCCCTGTGTCACGTACAGGGTATTACTTGACGACCCGTGCACTTGCGGATTTCATCACTTTGGCCGATTCGATTAATGTCATGCCGTCCACTTTATTTTAGAAATTGGGGTTGGGAGAGCCAAGACCAACCCGCATGACCTTACAGCTAGCTGATCATTCTGTTCGTCATCCTAGAGGTATAATTGAAGATGTTTCAGTGAAGGTTGACAAGTATATTTTTCCTACAGATTTTGTTATGCTAGATGTTGATGAAGATGCGGAGGTTCCATTAATCCTAGGAAGACCTTTCTTACAAACCTCCAATGCACTCATCGACATGGATGGAGGCAATATGACATTGCGCATTGGAGAAGAAAAGATCACATACCACCTCGCCGAAGCAATGAAGCACTCTCTTGACTTTGATGGCACTTGCTAGTTTTTTAGATGTCAATGATGAGATTGCTAATGAGTACTTGCAGGGAGTTTTGTATACAAATCCATATGAGGAGTGGCCATACATGGAGAAGGAGAAATTGAACAGTTATGTGGAACAAGTCCTCAATGAGAAACCTCAAGGAGGATTCTTGAAAAAGATTTTTCGCCAAGTCAAGAGGTCGAGACGTCGCCATCGAAAGCACTCTAGCAAAATAGGAGACAATCACATAGAGGAAGAGCGCAACACTCCCTCATTAGGTAACATGTTTGAAAATTTCTCCTTGAGTATGCAGAATTTTTGTCCATCATATATGCAGGTTGCTAAGAAGGAGATTTTTCATCTTTATGAGCCACCATGAGGTCAGGACAGGTACGTCAAGCTAAGTGAGGTTAAACAAGTGCTTCTTGGGAGGAAACCCAAGTTTTTAGTTAGTTTTAGACTTAGAATTTAAATTCTGTGGTAATAAATTCATGAGTGTGTGTATTGATTAATTTTTGTTGATCGTTGGTGTTTTCATAGAATTTTTTGGTGATTTGAATTTTTTTTTCATGTGTATGATACGGTTTAGGGTGAATTCAATGTTTATAGTTGAAGAATTAGAGTTAATTTGAAGTTTGGAGCCGTGCGTGGACTGACACGTATCCGAATTGCATTTGAACCCCAAGTGCACAGGTGTCGAAGTAATAATTACCCATATGAGTGGGTAGTCGAATGCACAGGGAAGGGGGACGTTTCGTTACCTCTCGACTCACCCTCTCAACCCTCTCCAACCTAGCTTTGTCTAACCATCATGGTGTGTCACTCATCCACAAGGATTACCAAGATAGATTCTCAACCCTAGTGTTACTCTAAGGGGAAATCAATTTAACAAGCATTCACGGCTAGAACTTAATTAAAAACATCAATTAAAGAAACATAATGGAAGATCAATGAAACAAAATCATCCTAGGGTTTACAAGTCCTAGAACCCACTAGGGGTTTAGCTCTCCATGGAGCAAGAAACAATCAATAATGAAATCGAATGTAAAAGCATGCAATCCATAAGTAAAACCCCCTCGTAGTCCGTATCGATAGTCTTGTGGAGTTGCCTCGTCTTCTCCAAGGGTTCCCTCGTCAAGCCTAGGGCACACCTCGCCGAATCAATGCTGACGAAAGCTCCCCCAATAACTATCTTCCGAAGCAACGCGATGTCAAAGCCCATAGAACCACTCAAAAGACCTAGCCAAAGCCTTTCCTAACCCTAGCCGTGAGTGCCTCCAAAGATGGGAAAAAGATGAGAAAGGATCCCTTAAAATGTCTGAAATCGTGGCTTTTATAGGGGCTGGAATTGGACATCCACACGGGCATGTGGAATTTCCACATGCCCGTATAAATTTCCAGGAATCTGTTTTTTGTGATCTGTGAACAGTAACTGCTACAGTGATTTTGATAGATTTCTTTTGCTACAGTATTTCACTAAAATACTCCCGAATCCACACTTTTCATCGAGGCCACATGAATGGGCACACATCCATGTGGAAGATCGTGTTGCGTCTTCAATACAAGCCACATTGACGAAGATCTTGCTAGTATTGTACAAGTTTTAACACATGAGTGCAACAGACTTTGTGCCCATCCAATTTGTATGTTTGCTCGATCACAATGGATGTTGGCACACACTCACATGTCTTTGAGCACAACTTGTGTCTTCACATTTGTTCAATTCAAGACTTCATCAAAAATTGCATCCATGATCTACGTTTGGTTTCTTTCTTCCACACTTGTCTCCACAACCTTTCATGCATAAAAGAATACAAATACACATGCATAAGTGATAAAATCTGAGAAATGTTATGCTCAATGTAAGAAAAGAATACTTCGTATTACTGATGCACAAGCACTTATCACCTTCTCATGCTCTACAGTATCTTCGAGCGTTACCCGATTCACATGAGACATCTCTTCACAGATATGCTCTCTCATCAGGGTCAGTACATGTGCCTCAGAGCTATTTCTGCCAAACCCTACATCACATGATCGATTAGAGGTATGGGCTTGATCAGAATAGTAGAGAAGAGGGGTGGCACTAGGTCCAACGTTAGTTTTGGTTCCTTGAGCAAGGGCAGAAAGAGATCATTGCTGAAGAGTGAGACATGGATGAAGTCTTGGTGTTCATTCTCTGAGCTTCTTCATCAGTCGGCACTACATTTACCACCACCACATCCGTGGTCCCAACTCTCCCACCGACACATAGCACCCACATTGACTATGCTGGACATGCATGACTTGCTTTGATGATGTTCTTGATTGTTGTTTCTAGTAATTTATCATATTTTGTAATGTTTCTATTATTTTATACTCTATAGTTAGTAAGAGTTCAGTCCCTGCTAAACTCTATTTACCTTGGCTCTTATCATTATACATCTTCCTATTTATGAGTTTTGAATTGTGATCATCTTCTTGATCTTTTTAGGACTATTAGGAAAGGAGTTTCACTCTTACCAGCCCTCCTGGATCAAACTCACTCCATATTCGTGCTTGTATTGCTCAATTCTCATTGAAAATGGGGAAGTTCCTTTACACAATCTCCTTATGCTTATTTGATATTTTTCACCATGTATTGCTGATTTATATACATTGAAGGCAATGTACGACTCTAGGTGTGGAGATTCGGTAGTCAATTTGATTGCATGCCTAACTTACCTATGATAGCTATGATACTTAGTTAAGAACTTACTAGCTTGAGAGAATGATAGATGTGAGTTGTATTCTTACTTATGCTTGAATGGAAGTCGTATTTTATCTCTAGTGCACCTTCATACTTTGTCACAATTACTTCCACCTTGTACACTCCAGCCAACCCATCACAATGATATTGATATTAGAATGTTAAATTCTACCTTCAATATTCTTTTAAGAACTTTTGGTTCCTTTATTATTTTTCTTTATCCTTAAGAGAAGTATTTTGTAGAAGATATTAAACCAAGAGACATGAGATAGAGTACGTTTATGTGTATATATATAAAATAAAAAGAAAAAAAGGGTCTATCATAGTATTCCTTTGCTAGTAAAGCATGAATGCATCTATGTAGACATGTAATTGTGTAAGTTGTGTGGCTCTTGTGCCTAATCAGCATGTGCATCCTCTAGAAAGATTTTGTGCAATCTACATTAGTGGGACTAAAAAAAATTCTCTATATTGATCTCCTGGAACCTATTTTACTGTTACTTAAAGGCTAGAGTTTTATTTACGAACCAAAGGACTCTTGATTAATTATTGATGGTGTCTTTATAATTTCTAACATCAGTTATCATTGTGTGTGGGGTGAATGGATATTCTAGGGTAATCTAGGGTGCAGTGGATGAGGTTGGAAGTTTGCACACACTCACAGGAGCACTTTTGGTAAAACCAGACTATCTTTACTTGTTTATTTTGTAGAGAAACTCACTATCTTGATTACTTTTCATTTGTGCTTGTGGAGTTCTTTACTTTTAAGCTTGTGGTCATACATTTAGCTGTTTATCTTCTTGCCCTATTTTTCATGTTTGTTTGCTTGAGGGAAAATAAAAGCTTAGGTGTGGCGATGTTTGATAAATGTCTAAATGTATATATTTTATGTGTATAACTTCTATAAAATTGACATATTCTTTGATGAATCGATGTCATTTCATTGTGTGCTTCATTTTCCTTGTTAA